>NC_134825.1:57356727-57663816 GCF_004210375.1 Tachypleus tridentatus
ACACACCATATATACCACAAGTATTTCAAAGAAATAATACCCAATATTTTTTCGTTTTACTGTTAAGCATATGGATGCACAATAGGTTATCTGTGTGCTGTGCACACCACAGATACCAAAATCCAATATTTAACATTACAATCCCTCACACTTATTGCTGACCTGCTAAGGAAATAACTGCCTTATGAGCATGGTGGTTTTATTACTGTATACTCTGTTAATTATTTTCCAACCAGTTGACAATATGTCACCATTTCTGCAAACTATTTATTCATATATATCACAATTGAAACTTGCACACTTCACACATACAGAATATTGAATATTTTTAGATCATATTTTTTGGATAAATTACCTAATTATAATGAAATAAAATTCATTATCTAATGTAGCAAAATTAGTTTAATACTATGTCATTATGAAACAAGCCCATAAACATTCATCTAATCAGAACATTCTACAAACTGTGAAGACCCTGTAATTCACAATTTAACAATATTTCTATTTTGTTCAAATATAACATTATTCATTTTCACAAAATAGTTGTCACATAGAGGGAAATTTATATCAAATAATTAGAACACTTTGATGAAAGGCTTTATAAGCAGTATAATATGTACCATGAGAAAATTATTAATACAGAACTTACCTTAGGCCGTTTTCCTGAAGTTATTTTGATGCCAGGCATGATGCAGGCTTCACTGTCTGACAGTGGACTAGGAAGAAGTGGTGGAATCACAGGGTCAATTGTATCAGGTCCAGCTAATGCTTGAGCCTAAATATACACATTTATTAAATTATATTTCCCATTCATGCATCTTAATTTTATCACATCTATTCACTGCATGAGTATGCAGAAGGAACCTTTTACATCATCCCTCCCATTTCTCAGAATTAATCATCATGTCCAGTAATAAGCTTAACCAATTTCTTTAAATTCAAAAATAAGTCACATCAATAAAAACCACTTATGACATCATATCTTAGCATACAATGAACTAAGTCTGATTTTAAGACAAACTGGAGTTAGCCTGAATGTGTAATGGAAAAATATTATAAACAAATATATTGTGAAACATTCTTCAACCTCAAATCAAAAACAAGTCTGATCAAGTTACCTTGCTTGACTGACTATAGTTACACCATTTTATTCTATGCCTATATGAGTTTATGAGATTACAGCATTGTCAATTAAGAGACAAAAAACACTTAAAAATATCTCAAGACTGTAAGTCTTTCAAATATGGTTAGTGAAGGAAAGAAAGTTGTTTCAGCTTTTGTAAAACTTGCCTGTATAAACAGAATTATTTTAAAATTATTAGTAAAGATTTGTCTAGTAATAGCTGAAACTGTTCAAAGTACACTTTGATTACACATATCTTTCAGTAGCAACCTGTTAAGTTTTAAAAAACACAAAAAAAGATGGCTCTTTCAAAAACTTTCATTTATTTTAATTGCATAGAAAATTCTTATTGGTTAAATATTTTAATACCATCACATGCTGTTACCAGTGGTATTTTTTACCATGTTGTTTATGCCTCTCTCTCTTATATACAGCATTGTTTCATAGTTATCATTTGATAACAAGTTGTTCCTTTACACACTTCATAACAAATCAGCAAGTTTCTACAAATATGAAATGGAAACTATCTCAGTTCTTGTCCAGCATACCTACTTATCACTTATAACCCATAAGCTATCCTGTCTATCTACCTTATACAATAGCAAAGTCCAGGTGATATGCAAATTATAAAGTTCAGTAAAAATGATATGTTTATCCAATTCTTTAGCATTTCTTGAAACTTTTGTCAGTAATCAACATTACAGTGACTTACATTTCTCTACTTTTATACCACCAGAATACGGGTGAAACTCTAAAATTTCAATAATGTAACAACATACACTCAGAACTACCTGCAGAAAGGACAATAGAAACAACATTCATATGTTGTGAAATTACATACTATCACTAGGCAATCCAGCTGTAGTGCAACAGGAGAAATGTTTATCTAGTATTAAAACAATTACACAGTAAATCACTAAAAATAAAAACTAACCCTACGAGGAGAAACAAATGATGATAAACTAATTTTTTTCACACCAGGTGACTTCAGGTCTATCTTTTCCATGTCTTCTAAAGGAAAGAACACAGTTGGGGACAATGCAGGATCTGTGGTTCGAACATCAAGAGAATTAGGTTCTGCTGAAGTATTCCAGTTGCGATTTAGTCGTAGAATTGGCAGTCGGTGTGTCATCTGAAGAATCCATGACTTTGTAATTACAGAAAAATAAAAACATTAATTACAACAGCAAACAGTGCCAGAGAAACACAATTCAAAAAGTAGTAGTGATTAAAACATATATATCAAAATATTACTTCAATAAACATGGGTGTTTTTGGATATTCATGTAAAGCTGCTACCTACCTCTAATTTTTGAACAGACTAATCAGAGGGAATACAATTACTCAACAGTACTTATCACCAACTTTTCAATACTGTAATTTGATGATCACTTTCAAAAAAATATCTTGGATCAGAGTGCAGAGATTAATTTTGTTGGAACAAGGCACAAGTTCCACACTCTAAGGTTTACAGTCCAATACAATAACATATGAAATACAGGTGCTGTAATATTTTTTTTATATAAGACAGTCCACAGAATCTTGAATAATATGGTTTATTTTCAATTATTTATAGCCATGCTCTTTTGAAATTCACATTTTTTGAAAAAGTATGTAGTTATTTAACTGTATGATTTTGAGATAAAATACTTTAAACTAAAGAATGAAGAGCCCTAGAATTAAAGACTACAAGTTGTTTCATTTGACAAATAAATAAAAATGACTAAGAATATTAAAAACATAAAAAACATTAGTGGAAAAAATGTCATTAAAATTCCATAATGTAGATACCAAATGTTCAGCATCACTCTCAGTATTTTACAATGATTGACTGAATCAACAAACACATTTATACTTAGCAACATTTTTATGCTAATACTTCAAACTTACAAAATACAATGATTGTGGTTTTTCTTTAACCTTTTAACATCTGATTAGATCTATCAAAGGATTTTTCTCATCCCATAAGAACTTCATAGAAAAGAAGGCATTACTACTCAATAAAACCTTGCAACTATCTTTAAAAGTGTAGTTTTGGTTCAATTCGGTATCCTCAAAGCCATAATGAATTGAAAAATGTCAAATGTATAGCTACATTCATTACCTTTGATGAGTTTTTATTATTGACAAGTCTTCTAAGTGCTAAAGGTTTATTTGTCATCTTGTTCCTCACTTCTTGATCTGATAGTCCTGAGGAGAAAAAAAGGTTTAAGTATCACTAATCATGCATATCATTTATTACAAAATAAATAAATAAAGAAACTTTACAAGAAACTCTCTTTATTCATGTAAAAATAAAAAGTCTCTGTACCTGTAAAACTGTTGGAAAAAGTATTTAATCAAGTAGTTTTCTGAAATGAAACTTGATCATATTTACAGAATTTTTAAAGTAAAATAACCTTTTACACTAAACGTCTCCTTATCATGAGCAGTATTAAAGAGAAGCAACACTGTACCTGAATATGTACACAAATAAGAAAACACCGAAAAGCCTTTTTAATAAGTATTTATCATATTTAGCAATACTTCTCATGGGAATGTGGGTGAAGAATGGAGCATGGTTGTTAACCCGATTAATCAATATAATAAATTACCTATGAGCATCTATTACATTGATTAGTGTATCTCAGAATGTTTTGACCTTCCTAGGTCATCTTGTTGTTCTCTGCTTTGTTACTAAAAGTGCTAATACCCATACCAGTCATTCTGAGATGCATATTTATTTCAACTAGGTTTCTCGTCATCAAGAATTACATTAATTAGTATCACATAAAATAATCAATTTATTAAATTTATGGTTAAATCAATTAATGTCAAATATAAATCAACTTATCAGAATTAGTGCTTCAAGTAATCAAAATGTTTCTATTATTATAGTATATTATTATTATTATTACTTTTGATTAATTAAGATCATTCAGCTTAATTAATTAGGATACAGTTCACTAAAACACACAGCTAATCCAAATTAGTATTATTTATACTTGCCATAAGACATTATTATTAAGACTATTATATTTTAACCCCATGTTTGTTGTGTCCCAACTGTTTAATGATCTTTACAATGAGCAAAAACTATTGTCAGCAATAGATATGGTGAATATAATGTGGTTGGAATACTATTATCATAATTTCTGGATTTTTTTAGAAATTCCTAAAATATTAAATAAAAAAATATAATATTAAAATATATATTAGGCATAATATTGTCTCATAAAAAGTATAATTAATTACAGTCATGAATTGTTAGTTTGGAAAAGATGTCCATATCATAGCAGTTGTAGTTAATTGAAATGAATGTTTTCAATTATCACTGTTTTTGACTATTCTAACTGTCCAAGTCTCAGAAGAATGATCAGTTAGTTGAATGTACTTGATAAATTAATCTGCTGATTAATCAACTGTAAAATTTAATTAATAAATCAGCTCTATTGAAGAGCTCATCCATTTCAACTTCTTATCCTACTGACTGCTGATCTGCCTCCAGGAGTTGAATGCAAGCATGCCATGTACAGTGCACTGATTACAAAAACTTCATACACATTTACAGCAGCCTCAGTCAATAGGTTAAACCAGAGTGGATGCTAACAGCATTTGCCCAAAATTACCAATTTAATCACTAGATGATAACAGCATCAGATAACAATTGTGTCTCTTTGGCTGAAAACTAATGCAAACTATGTTATCATCCAAAAAAATTACTCATTATTTTGACAGAAATTTATTATAGCTTATAGTCAAAAGCTCTATTACAAAGTATGCTGAATATATGTTTATGCCCATCCAGTCTTAGAGTTCAATGTGACTAAGATTCCAGTTGATAACTGTAGTAAGCAAACCCAAACCAACCATTTACACATTGTTAGGTAAATTTAAGTTATAAATGGAAGTTTTTGGATTGACCCCTTATATATAAAATACATTCATTTCTTTACAAATAAGGATATTTTTTAAAATAGATAGTTAATAACATGACTTCTAATTAATAAAAATGGTTTTCTACATGCTACCAAATCATAAAATACATATTTCTTCAGTTTTAAATTTACCCACTACAAAAACATCGTATCTCACTTGCACTTGGTACACTTTAGTATGTTGGTGAAGTATTCCAAAAAACTCTAATATGCAACATCACAATGTTGCAGATATTTTCAACACATCTTTCTCAGTCAGTTACATTGTTCAAATCAGAAGCAAAAGTACAATGGATTTAATAGATACATTTAACATTTTCAATAACATATGATGTTTTATCATAAAGCTACAGAACAGACTCTCTGCAGTATATCCACTACAGATAACTATCTCACTGAAATACATAGGAAGAAACTGATTTTGTACATTACTTTCAGGTCACTTAGGCCTACAGAAACAAAATATTGATGTTTTACAATGTATTGTGTTGATTATAAAAAATAACTAACACTTTACCACTCTAATTATCATCAGGATTTTATGTAGATTATGATTATATTCCATTTTTTAGTGTTATTTCTAAAGAACATAAAACAGAATATATTACTCATAGGAAGAAATAAAAAAATGCAAGAATTACCTCTTAACATACCACAATACCAAATACACCATTCTGAACATTCAAACTAGTTTTTTTTAACAAACATTTATCTTCACGGGATATTTCATATCAATATGTTTAAATATTAAGAAATCTATGCAAGAATAATGAAGCAAAATAATACAATTCATGAGGTGAACTGGAACTAGTTAAGTGTTTTCACACATCTGTCTTTGCTTTATTATTCTTATGTTGTCTATAATGTGTGAATTGCATTTCATTTGGAGATACCTTTGGGGCCTTGCCAATGCCTTAAATGTAGATTTATTGGTACATGTGCACATGTCACAATTGTGATTCATTTTCTTGGATCTGAAAAATCAAAAATTTTCCTTTGGCAAAAAGGAATTCAAGAATATAATGTATATGGAGAAAATAAGAATAAATACAAATACATTAAAAAGAATAATAATAAAAAAAAAGGCCAACACAATCATAAAAATAAAATAGCAAATCAGAATGACTTGCATGGTTCTAAATCTTGGGACTTCCACTGATAAAGAAGTACTCTATCAGGCAATCTGTAATACTTAAATGTTTTTTAGATAAAAATCACCAAGTTACTGGGAAATAGTTATCATCAACATACCTACAAGAGATGCTAGGTCTAATGCTGTTAATCCATCACAATTTGGAATATAAGCATTTGCTCCTGCATCTAAAAGATAATGAACAACAGCAGTTCTCCTACAAAAAAAGGAAAACAAAACTATACATGTATACATGAATGGATATAGATAGATATACAAAGATATGAAACAAAAACTTAATAAAACAGCATCACAAAAGTTGTCAGCTAAAATTCCTGACACCAGGATTTGAAATATTATGTTCACTTTGTGCAATAAATTCTTTTCTTTTTAATAATTATTAAAATTTCACTTTTGTGATGTAGAGTTTGGTTGTTTTAGAAATCAATGAAAGGATACAAAGACAATCATCTGACCATCATTCATAATGTACCGACAGCACCAAGATACAACATCGAATTCTGCTGTCTCTGTCTCTGTGTGTGTGTGTGTGTGTGTGTGTGTCTGTCTGTGTGTCTGCATGTGTATCAGTTTCATGGACCATCATACTAACCATCCAAAATGATAGAGATTTAATCCATCAAATAATTACCAACAAAGTTTTTATTTTGTGTTGTAACTCATTAATAAAATTTCAGTTACCAGATTCTATTCACCTACACTTTTGTTTGATGCACAGCATTCTTTTTAGAGACATCTACAAGAGGGTAGGAAGAACGCAAATGAATCTTTTCACTAAAATAATGCTTATTTGTTTCATGTTTCAATGATGAAAACAAACACTTAAAATGCATTATGTAAGCAAAGAAAAGCTGTATTGACCATTTTGTGAGACTTGAAATATCTATCAACCAACCAGTCTATTCATGAGGCCAGTCAACTGTTAGTCAATTCATCATAAAAGGAAGCCAGTAAAAGGACACAGTAAAAATCTATACATATTTTTATGTGATCTGAAATTATTGTAGTTCAATCTGAAATATAAATATTTTAATAAAAATTAGTAAGTGGATATGAAACTAAATACAGCAAAAGTGAGATATGGTTAACACACCAAACCATGAAACAAGACTGAATGTTAGTCCAGTAAATCAAAACACAGTAATCTCAGATTCAGCAAACATGAATCAGTCAACCACTCTTAAGTACAGATATACATGAATGGGGAAAAGCCAGCTAGGTGACAAATAAATCATAATATTCAAGGAAAAAGATGCTAAAGCAAGATCAAAAGAAAAGAGCTCAGAACTAACATATATGATATCAAGGGTAAAAGGAGTAAACTGTGGTATGTGTGATGGTGATATAAAACTGAGGATTATTTAATGCAGTTTAAGATCTTTTGTTTACAAGTTAGTAACATGGTAAAGAATGGGCAAAGGTCCTAAACTGATGGTTATTTTATAGAATAACAGTATATGTATATATGGTATTTCATCACTTGTTAATCAGTACAAATAAACCATAAACACCAAACCAAAATTTCTGAAAAAATTAAATAATTTAAAGTATAACATGTTTAAATTAACAAAAACAATAAAAAACTACAGTGCTCCTTTCAGTATTTCATATACTTTTCTTTCACAAGAACATAATACCTTAAATATGTATGTAGAGCAAATAAAATAAAAATAGCAATGGCCAGAGCTGTGCCTAGAGGTTATTATTATATCAAGTGTGCTATGTTAAAAATATCTTGCAACCAAACACGTTTCACACTTTCACATGCTAGTGCATTATAAGAGCAACAATCTATCCAATTATTCAATTAACAGTAACCACTTCAGGCAGCAAATGTGCACAACTGGTCATCTTTTCATTCATCCTCTTTTCAAAATTAGTGATGATCGTGCATAAACGATGGAGGTTTCTGACCTGAACAGCATTCACAGCCCCTTGTCCAAATTAAATGTCATTCTGAACAAACTAACAGAAATAATAGATATAATGATAAAGTGTAATTGTACAGAAAATTCACATACTCATAAACTACTGCCTGCATGAGTGCTGTCCACCCTCTCTTTGTCTCTTGCTTGTTGAGGTCTGCTCCATGGTTAATCAATAGTTTGACAATATCCAGATGCCCCAACATTGCAGCATACATTAATGGTGTTGCTCCATCATCATCCTGGCACCAATTGCTAAGACCTGGATCTTCTTTCAACAACTGTTCCAACCATTTTGAATTACCTAATTAAGATACAAATATCAACATTTAATTGCACATACATCACAACTGGTTTCAAGTTGATTAGTAAAAATGAACAGTAATATACAATGAGCAAAAAAAAAAAAAAAAGAATAAACCAACAAAATATTATCCAACTACTTGATACATTCTAGTTTACAAGCCTGTTGATTAATTTAAAAATAAATATTATATTAAGTTTGACATTTTAAAGTAAAAAAAAAAATTACTTGCAAGTTTTGACAAATAAATGACAATATCAAGTGATCATTTTACAAACACACCCATAAACAGAAGCACTTCTGTATCTTTCACATATACTGGTTTATCTTAATTTCTGATGAGCTAATAAAAACTGGCACAAATGTTAAACTTCCAACTTAAACAAAGTTGTTTTGTTTCAGACACTTTTATGAAAGTAATATTTTTCTAAAACCCTAAAATACTAAACTTGAAAAATATATTTTCACCTTTAATTCAAATTATAAAAAATACTTTTCATATTTAATTATGTTATTATTTTTTTCAACCATTCATGAAAGTAATTTTGTCTAATATATGAATTAAAGAACAACATTATGAGTTCTGAATTATTGTTCTTAATTATTTTCAGCCATTTTAACAATATAATCACTTCAGAGCAAAGCAGATAAAGATCCCTAAGATTAAGAATCCAGAAATAGAAAAAAAGAATACTCCCACCTACTGCTATACCTTTAATTTGGTTTAGCTATACTGTAAAATGTAAATAATTATGAGACAACCCTCCACCAACAGTACAAAACTTCTTCTCACACAGTTAGTTCTCCCTGAACTATAGTCTAACCTCACTTCAAGATTAAGCACCAAGAATAAATACACTGGAAATGGGGAAGAAAGGTGGGAAATATGAATGAAGGTAAGTATCTAACAGAAATATATTTTCTGTGTAGGAAATTTATGACTTCCAATATGGTATCTTATCTCATTTACATACATAGTAATTAGAATCACACTTTGACCTGATGAAGGGACCAATGTAACATTACCTCGATTAGCCTCCTTCAGAATACATCTGAAGAGAACCCTATAACATATGATATTTATATGAGGAGGAAATACAAATGGGAGACCACATGACATCTGAACCAGATATACTCTTTCCCCTAAATATAAAACAGTGTTGCCAGATGGACAGCAAAGAAACACATACATAAAACAGTAGAAATTTCCCCAGAGATAGAGAAGGCAGAGCAAGACTGGATGAAGCTGTGTAAGCAGCTCCACCCTCTGTCAGAAATGGAATTGATGTATGCAGTCCCCAGAAAGAGGAGATCTTCAATCAACTGAAGCTAAAACTTGCCTGTGGTGTAAAGTGGCTAAGACACATTTGACAGTAAGTGGGAGATTAACTCCAACCTCATAAAAACATTGGAACCAGAAGGCAATGGTCCTAATCCATTAAAAGATCAGCTCTATCTTAAAACCACTAAGACCAGGAAAGATACATCCAGTCTCCAGAAGAAGGTCATAAACCAGCTGAAGCTAGATGCTCTCATAAAAAAGAGTGCATCAAACCACAGTTGTGAGATTAACTTCATCTTCAAACCACTGAAACAGAGACGGATATATTAAATCTCCAGAAGGAGGAGGTCTTCAACCTACTAGAAAATCAACTGAATCAAACAATAATTAAGACTGGGAATGATACCATCCATCTCCTGCAAGGAAAACCTTCAAACAACAGAAAATTCAACTCCATCCTCAAACCACTGGGACCATGAATGACACCAGAAGGATGAGGCCATTAACCAATCAAATCCATATGTACCCTAATGTAAACTGACGATGGTACACCATACTGCAATCAGGAGATCAACTAAATCTTCAGAATTACTGGGACAGGAACTTAATCATCCAGAAACTGCAGAAGAAAGCTGTGCATGATATATAACATGGCAAAGCATGGACTGGACACAGGAGGTTATCCAGATTGAAGATGAAATATAAGTACAAAATGGAGGGTTAGGAAGTGTTATATCTGGGGTAAAGAAGGATCTACATGCTGTGGTAAAGAATAAGTGAGATATCAATAGTAAATATACTTAACAGAGGACATCTTGAAGCTAAAAGAAGAGAACAGTTTTTTTTACAGTAAGGTACAGGAAACAAGAGGCCAAAGGTTCAAAAGAGGGAAGAGGCAGTGAATGCAGGACAGCATTAAGATTCTAGTCCAGATGGTGGAGAGGGTTGAGAAGGACAAAGGATTCAACAGAAGCAGAATATAAGGAACACAATTGAAAAGTAGAAAACATGAAGGAATGAGGAAAAATAAAAACTAGAGAATAAGACAGCCCAATAGCTTGCAATGATCAAAATAGATAAACCCTTGTCACACAACCAAGATAAGAAGTCTTGAGATATGTAAAATGTAAAATTTAACAGTAAGGATTTCTTCAAATACAATAAAGGTAAAGAAAATGTTAAAATTGGTGTAGGAAGACTAGCATCTGATGATTATGGGATGGCTGAGTTATTAAATTTTGCTTTCTCTTTGATTTTTACTGATGAAGAGTTAAGCAGTATTCCACATCTTGAACATCTGATATGTGTAAATCAGATCAAACAAAACATCTGCATTAATTCTGACTTGGTTAAAAAAAAAACTGTAAAGTTTACAAACAATTGGGTTCCTGACCAGGTAATATTTCCCCACAGGTTTTAAAGGATGTTAAAACTTAGATATGTGATCCACTTACTACTATTTATTGTTAGTCCTTAAATAGCAGGCAGGTACCAGATCATTGGAAATTAGCTAATGTAAATCCTCCTTTCAAGGGAGGTGATAAAAATTGTCCCAATTATTGTAAAACCATTAATCCTACCTCAGTTGTGAGAAAAGTTTTGGAAAGTCTATTAAAAGATGCTTTGCAAAGTAATTTAAGAATTTTATTGGATAGTCACCAAGGTTTCACTAAGGGAAAATCTTACCTTACATGAAAGGCTTGTAAAACATTATCTTCATAGGTGTGGGGAATACATTAGCAAATTGGATAGAAGAGTAGCTGGATGGAAGAAAGAAGAAGAGTTCAGTCAAACTGAATTAATGTCACAAGTGGGGTACCTCAGGGCTCAGTCTTAGAACCCGTGCTCTTTTGATTTACATCAATGACATAGATGAAGGAATAGTCAAAAAATTACTTAAATTTGCAGGTGATATTATGTTCTTGCATGTTGCTAGCTCCAAAGAGGATACTGCTGATTTACAAAAGGATTTAGATAATTTAGCGAGTTGGGCAAATAAATGGCAAATGGGTTTTAATAATAATAAATCCAAGATAATGCATGTGGGTTACCATAATTTGAATAAGAAAATGTTGGATGGGAGTAACCTTAACATCATTATGAAGGAAAGGGATTTTGATGTAATAATCAATCAGTCTCTAAAGCCATCCAAGCAGTGTAATGTTGCTGGTGATAGGGCAAATAGGATTTTAAGTTGCATTTACAGAAATATTGAAAATAAGTTTTGACAGATTATAATTGCATGGTACAGGTTACTGGTTAGACTAAATTTGGAGCAATGAGTTCAGTCTTGAGCTCCTTACCTAAAGAAAGACATCTAATGTTGGAAAAGGTTCAGAGAAGGGTTACTAGAATGGTGCCTGTATTCATTAACATATAAAAACTAAGTAATTCAACAGCAGCATACCAAAATAAGCAAAATGAAACATCCCAATACATAACCATTACCTTTCTTAACAGCTTCAATAATGTCTGCTTCACTTTTCTCAACATCTAACGGGGAAAAGTTTATAAATGTGTCTTGAATATATTGATTAATTTTTCTAATCAAGGTTGCAATATTTTGTAATTTTAAAAAAATTCATTTAATGATAAATCATAATATTTAGTTATAATTTTAACTGAATACAGCAGTTGCGAGTTATAATTTATTTTTGAAACATGCATCTTTAGTAAGCCTATATTATATTATTAAACTTGTTGGCAGTAGTCCTATCATAGTAGCACAGAACAAAATTCACTATACATGAAGTATATTCCTATTAAAGACTTTATTTAAATCTATATATGCATATATTATTCTCAGAGACAGAGTAAGTACTTGAAATCATAAATCTTATATTTGAACTATCAATGATATCAAATTTCAAGTTATTTTCTAAACTATACAAATGGTTATATTTCCTAACATTCTGTAGTTCTTGCCACTGTTTTATCATCTAAGTAAGCCTTGACTTCTCTCTTTCCTCTCAAGGTAGCTATATCTAAAGCTGTCTTGTCCCCAAGATTGGTCATATTTGGATCAGCTCCACACTCTAGAAGGATCTGAGATGTTTGCTTGTGCCCACTCCATGCAGCCATCATCAGAGGAGTCAAACCTTGAATGTGCCAGTGAAGAAATTAATTTTTTAAATTGTTTACACTAACTATTGGAAAACATACATTACAACACACATTATTATTGTAAATATCATACCTACTTACTCTTAAAGATTATAAAAACCTTGCAAGATGAGTTACCATTTACAAACCTTTAATGCCACTAAAAATGTAAAAGCCAGAGTAAAATGGTTTCAAGAATATAAAAACAAAGATCAATTAATGACTGCAGTCAGAAGAACCACTGTTTACACTTTTTCTATTATATGGACATACTTAGGTAAAAATAAAAAAATATTTACAGTCTTCAATGTCCTATGCTATCAGCTAACCCTTTCATTACGAATTTGGTATAACATACACAAGTCCGTCTACACATTTGCACACATTAAGTTTGTGCACTATAATTTTTGATGCAGCATGTTTACCTTCACAACACTTGATAAATTTGTAATAAATATTACAACTATTCTGTATATAAAAATTATATTCTGTATATATAAATATTAGATTTTTAAAGATTTGTTTATGAAAATAGAGTCTTGTTGTGTTACTAGTCTGAGTGCAAAGTGATTTCCTGTTATGATTAAAAACTATTCTTCATCCAAAATACCAAATATTATTTATGTCATTTCTAAAACCTCCTAAATACATTTCAAATGTTTGTTTTCAGTAAGATTTTTATATGTTACAACCATGACATGGCCTTTAACTCGTGACCTGTCACGAAAGGGTTAAGCATGACAGAAGCTGTGTGATGGTATGGACAACTATGCATTGAAAGAGTTTCAGGCATATGATCTCAGTAAAAGCATAGCAATGGTAAATTACTTAAACTGTCAGGCAAACAAGGTTCCCCTCTGATGTATGTTTTATTCTCAAAAGGAGTTCTGTTGTAATAAGACAACTCCCCATTTAAGATTGTTAAAATTGACCCAAAGAGTAGAGATGCTTGAGAAATTAAACTGGTTACCAAAGTCACCAGAATTAAGTGTTTTGAGTCTTTCTCATCAGTTGTTGAAAAAATTCAAAGTAGATTCCGACCACCAACTTCATTTCTATAATTAAATTAAATTTTAATTAATGGATGATCATACATACACTTCCATATATTGTGCATAACACAATTTACATTAACACTGTATTTCCTGCTCACAAAGTATGAACTCTGTACTTAGAAACAATATATTAAAATTAACAGGTGTTTCCATCATTTTGTTTAACCTCTGTATAAATTTTTGAAATGATTCTATTATTAACCAGTTTCTTTAGGATTTTTCATTATAAAAAATAATAGAAAATCCTTCCTCATTATGACAACTTGATTTCATACTAGACACTAGTTAGTCTAATTTTCTTGTATATTTCATAACTGAAATACAAACGCATCATTGTAATAATATCATATAACAGTTTGAATGTAACAGAAAACTAAGTCATTCACTGGTTGCTCACTAACTGACTAATACACTCATTCTAGAAATTTGCTAATTTTATCTGCACTCATTTGTTCTATGTATGGCTCAGTTATTTTCTACACAATCATGTTCAATGTCTTTCTGGTTAAGCAACAATATACATTTCAAGAGACATCTAGATTAACAACAAAGTTTTAAGAAGTGTGTGAGAAGTCATCTCAGAGAAACACTGACTATTGAGGTGAATATATAAATGTACACATTAGTGCAATACAATCAAACCTGTGACAGGAGTTGCTTGGTTAACATCAACTTTCCACTCAATAAGCAACTTTACAATGGGGTCATGTCCATAAAGAGCTGCTGTCATCAAAGGGGTCATATCTCCACTGCCATACATGTAGCTACTGCCATCTATTGGTGCAGAATGACGAATAACTGGATCAGCTCCAGCTTCCAAAAGAAGACGAAATGTTGGCAAATGACCACTCCTCGCAGCAGCTGTCAAAGGTTGGACACCTGTAAATTAAAGACTTGGTTAATGAGACATAGATCAAATCTTCTCCATGCAACTACACTAAGTAATGGTAGCAAATATCTAAGATGTAGTTGTGATGGGAAGCCACACAACATTCAGCTGTGGCAAGGTGGGTGGGAAAATACAAGGTACAAGTTTGAAACTCGTTTTAATTCTAAAAATGCAAAATTAAAAAAAAAAACTACTTATTTTTAGCAGTAAAAGCCAGAATACCTATGTGGGAACCAGACATCTAAAATTAAATGAAAAATAAATGTTACAAGGTATGAATGTCATAGCTTAATCCATATCAAAACTATGGAACCAGAAATGTTCAAAATGGGTAAAAGAAAGGATGAATGGAGTGGAATAGCTTTATAAAAAGACTGTACTTAAAAACAAACACAATAAAAGAATTTTTCCCAACAAAATGTCTGTCCTGAACATCTTTTGGTTTCTACATATGTCAGTTAGGGTAGATAATGTGTTTATTTGTGGAGCCAACAATAACAGCACAGATGATAGCATAAACAGACAGGAAAAATACTATACCCTGCACATTATAATGGAAGGTACTCAGATAAGCAGGCCAGTCAAAAATTGAGAGTGAACATCTAATTAGAATCGAAGAGAGACCAATGCTATCTCAAAAATAGGGCAGAATAACTAAAAAACAGTGCAATGGGAGAACTAAAATAAAATAGAAAACAAATAAATAAAAATGTATATGTTCCCCATCCTGATTGGAGCCATGAAGCATCTACTGAGAATAGGTATCCAGCCTCGGATATTTCCAAAACCACATAAAGATGTGCAAACAAAAGTGGAATAAGAAATTGTCAATACATCTAAACCATTAGATGGCATTATTTGTTCAATTCCAAAGGGCACCACCTCACAACTGAGTGATCAGTAGAAGTTACAAGCACAGAATGGTTACAAGGTCAGTCCCATGAACCAAAACCATGCTGCAAGAGATAACCATGTTTCAGTTATTCATGTCACATCAAAATTATCCATTCTTACCAGTGTTTTAATGTTATCTATTCTATATCTTATTCTTCTAGCACAATAATAACAATTATGCCTATGCTTATGATGACTTGTATACTCATTTCTTATACTAAACTTTTCTCTGCCTATTATTCATTTTGCATTTAGATTTTCCTGACCCTCATCACTGTCTAGTCCTAGTTTAAAACTTCCCTCGCAGCTGATTTAATAGCCTTAGAAAACAAACCAGCCTAAACCCAATTGCAATGTAAACCATCTATTTCAAAGGCTTCCTTCCTCCACTGAACTGATCCCACAACTCCAAACAGCCAATTTTTTCCTCTTTATACACCAACCTAAGATGGACATTTAGTCCTAGTGACCTATGTGAAGAATGTTTAGATGTACAAGACTTTCAATAGACAAATATGTAACAGAAATAATATGATAGTGGAACTGAAAAATATGGCTTTTAGGACTTCATATACTACACTTCTACAAAGAGTAGCAATACTGTAATAATCTTAAAGAATGACTGAATGTAGTAAAGGTTGCTACAAGAGTAACGTGAAAAATTGATGTTACATTGATGAAGTAATATTTCAAGGGTTGAAACAAAGTTACCCAAGTTTGGCTTTAACTTTCTTGGGATTGGAAGATTAACTGGATAACAGTTTCTGTTTAGAAGATGAACTAAACCGTACATTTCCCCCATCCTTAGCTGATGAAGAACTAAATTTATTTTCAGATTTTATTCAACAGATGATTTATTATAACTGGTTATTTTGCCCAATTTCTTCATCAGTTGTCGTCTCTTTTGTTGTTCAACACTTACTCAGCTGTTAAAATTTGTCTATTTCTTTTCTTAAGCTTTCTATCTTTACTATCATCTGTGTCATACCTGCTCCTCTCATATTACTGTTTTCTATTGCTTTTTTTTCAGCTTGCTGTTTCCATTTTGAAGTAATTCTTCTACACTGATCAACTTCCTATGAATTTTAAGTTATCTATGTCAACAATTTTCTCTCTCAAGAAGTGAACAGTATTTGCTCCTACTTGACTCCTCTTCATTTCAAGCTCAATCTTTTCTCTTTCCATTTTATGCCTCTTTTTTAAAGCACTTTCTTCCAACAGGTTTTGTTTATAGTTGCTATAGGCCATTTTAAAAGATCTTAACACTTCCCTTTTGAGTGGAATTTTATGAGGCTGAAACCTCATCATTTCAGGATCTGAAAGCTTCACCATATCCTTGACAGTTCTTACATCATTCACAGTATTCTTTCTAATGGTAATTCTTTCTTTCGTAATAACATTTGTAATAACAGACAAACTTTTTATATCTGTATTTCTCTAGGGCAATAATACTAAGACTTTCTTAACAAGAAGAGGTAGAATCTGTACTTCAAGTTTCCATTGTCAAGCCTTTTTAAGAAGACTTGCCTCCAAATATTATCCAACCTTTCCCTGTCTTCTAAATTATTTTCTGTTTGGTACACTTTCCACTCATCTGAAATGTTAGTTATAAATTTTCTACAAACATTAGTTGTCTAGAAAAAACCTCTAGATCTTTGACAGAACCTGAAACAAACTGTTTCACTGGAGACAAACAAGTCAATGCTTTGATCAACATGTTTTCAAAAGAAAGCCTAATGACCAAGTACTTTGAAACTACAGGGTAGAATGACAACATTTCAAAAATTAGTTTTTGCTGGATCTCTTTTTATCTTGGAAAAGACCTGTCTTGCTTCCACACAGACAATACTTCATCATTCATAATGACAAAAAACCCACTTGAAGTAAAAATGTATCTCAAGACAGCTGGTATGGGTACCAACATTTTTACTAACAAAGTAGAGAACGTTTTCACCTTCTAAGGTCATCTTCAGGTTAACAAAGAGAGAGTTTTGAACTGACCATTGTCAGGCACGTCTTAGAAATGAGAATGTAAATGGGTACAGGATTGTAAAGGGCATTGCAGTTAGATTTTATGTTATTAATTAGTATAGGTATAAAGGTGTTCCTTTATATTGGTTTTTAATTTTTGTTTTAGTTGTTGTATAAGTAGGGCTCTTTTGATTTTGCATTTGTTTATATTTGGTTCCCTAGTAAGTATTTGGGTGTTTTCTATAATTATGTTGTGTTTATCTGATTTGCAGTATTCAAAAATGTGTGAAGGTATTTCTTTGTATTCTTTGAATTTGGTTTCCATTTCTCTGGTTGTTTCCCAAACACAGAGGTCATAGCAGTTGTTGTATTGTATTTTATAAATAATGTTGGTATAGTTTTTAATGTATAGTTTTTACATAGTATGGACTTCAATTTTTTACCTGGTATTTGAATAAATTTGGTGTTTACTGGAATGTTGTGTTTTGTTATAAGTTTTTCCAAATGTTGGTTATTTTTCAGGTATATATGGTATCCAGCAGTATAAGGTTTTGTAGTTTCTTGTATCTTGGGATTTATCATCATTTGTTTGTTGTTCATTGTGTTGTTAATCTATACGTACGTGTATAATTTTTCAAAAGTGTTTGGAGGAAGTTTGTTGATGTTGATGAAGTATTGTTTTTTTTGTTCATTTCATTGTTAATTTTATCAAGTGAGCATTGTTTTGTGGCTGTGTTTATTTGGTTTCTTAATACATTGAGTTTTTGTTTTGTATGATGTGCTGAGTCCCAGGGAATGTATAGTCAAGTATGGGTGATTTTTCTGTGGATTTCTGTTTTGAATTGTGTATCAGTTCTTGTGATCTTGAGGTTGAGAAATGCTATTTGGTTAGAACTTAATGTTAGGGTGTATAGAGTTAGCATGGTTGAAAATACTAAGTATGTGTTCAGTACATGTGAATCCAGCAATTGTATCATCAGTTGTTAACCTGAAGATGACCTAAAAAGATTGAAATGTTGTTCTTTGGTTTATTAGTAAGTGTTAATACCCATACCAGCTGTCCTGAGATACAATATTTTCATCACCTAGCTGATTTTTAATACAAATATCTAGAATTTTTCAGGTTTTCTAGTGTTTTACCATTAACAGTATCTGCTTTAACAAACTATCTCAGAGTGATGTAAACAAATATTGTCTTTCGACCATATAGCAGGTGAATCATAGGTTGATTGCTTTGGAACTCTTAGAGAAAAGGATAACTGACAAAAGAAAGAACAGTTTCACTTTTATGTTGAGTTGCCTTATTGTTTTTCATATCCCTTTGAAGCTGATACTCTTTGGCATTGTTTATAGGTCGCACTATAATTTTGACCCATATTCCCTTATCCCTGATCACTTTTCAATGATGTACCTTAAGGCTGGTCCAATGCTCAGCCAACAAATTTGTGTGCTTTATAAAGACTTCCTCTGGAAGGTAAAGGTCAATTTGTATGTCTATATAATCCTCCCTTCTTACAGATGAGATGATGAATAATCCAATAAATCTATCATTAATTATTTTGTTTCTTGACCATATTCTATTATGCTTCTGCCAAGGGCATTATGTGCATTGTACAAATATTATATGTATCTATGTCACCAGTACCATTCAATTCTGAATCAGCAGCTTGTTTGGAAAATTATCTTACAATTATGTTGTTAACAGTTTATCCATGACTACCAAATGCAACTTGGGATTCCAATGGCACGCAATTATTTTGTAATATTTCCACCATATACTTATGAACAGACCTTCCATCTGCATGAAAGAAGAACAATCATTTTTAATATCTGCATTATATATCTTTGGTGGTTAAGGACTAGTATCTTGTCAAGAAATCCATTTATTTCCTTACCTGTGCCTGAATTGTTTCATCTTACCCTTTTTTCAGTACAATGTAAGTCAGGATGGAGGAATTTTCCAGTTATGTCCAAGATATCTGACGAAAGAGTCCTGCTTTTTCATTCTATGTATGCACTTGCCTTTGAGGCACCAGTGGTGCTTGACTTTTGAATGCAAGTTTTTATCTGATTTTGTGAAAGAAGAGATTTACTTTGTTTTTTGTTGTTTTTTTAATGATGGATCCTGATGCATGTTTTCCTATTGTCATATTCAGTTTCAGATTTACAAATGGTACATTTTGCTTAGTTCAAAAAAAGAAAAACTTCCTTCAATAGATCACAACTTCAATTCATATCCATTTCCATCAACCTCAGACAATCACCACTCATTACACTTAGTTTTGTCTGATGCCATAATTAACATATAGCAGGCTTTAATCTGAAATAAAAATTGAAATAATAGCACTCCATACTAAATTTCCCAATGCTGATGAATTTATTATCAAAATTATGCTTTTAGTTTTTTGCCAAAAACTCCAATATAGTAAGGGGTAAGAACAATAGTTTCCTTGATCCAAATGGATCCAAGTATCATAGCCAACAACTGAAGCTGTTAGTGGCTAAACTGGATGGGGTGTCATATCTGAAAGAAATACAAATATATTGACAAAAAGTACAGAAATATGAAGCTTTAAAGGCCTAATTTTGTAACATTTTTTCTGTACATGTTATCATCAATCATGTCACTTTAATATTTGTATTTCTTGCTTACCCAATTTTATAAATATAGGAAGATAAAGGAATTTCTGTAAAATATAAATAATATAACATACATGAAAAAAATAGATATTTTTGTAAAACATAAGAACAAAAATGAAAATATAGAAGTACTTGATACCCTGAATACATTTCCAAGTAAGGAAAATGTTAAGTTCATGAAATCCCACATGTGTAGGCATAATAAGCCTTCAGACTTACTACTGAGCTCTGATGGGCTCCAAATACATACAATGGAAATGAGGTAAAAAGAGGGAGGTCAAAGTTCTGCATAATTGAGTGAACCACCATCATACTGATAGGTAAAAAGAAAGCAGTGAATTCACTGAAGAGGAAGTGGTTGTGCATGGGCATGTACAAGAGAAACAACAAACTCAAGAGAGGAAAAACTCCTAAAGAAACAAACTCCTCACACAGAAAACTAAGAAAATATGAAAGCTTTGGTATCAAAAGATCCATATTTCAATAACATAAAGAGGTAGGCTGATCCTATCCTGAATATGAATTATGAAGCTGAATTAGATACCTTCCAGTCTACCAAATGAAATGACCCCTGAAGATGAAGGTAGATTGCAACCATAGAATTCACAACAGATGAAGCATGTAAAAGTTAAATATCCATACAGTAGTGGAACACTAGGTTCAGAAGTGTAACCTCCAAACAAAGTCCTACTAGACTCAATGACAAACATATTGAGCCAGAGCCAAATCTAAGGAAATGGTTGTCAAACAATAGAAGACAAAAAAAAAAGCAAGCAAATCAAGATATGGAGAAAGCAGTTGAGGCCTCAATCTGGCCAACCAAGTTCCAGGATAGTGGCAATTAAAAAAGTGAGAAAATTGCCTCTACTGAACTATACAAAGAACAAAGTTAGTTCAAGCAGGAGAGATCTTTGACAGGGTGCCACCATCCAATCATCATGGAAACAACAAAAATACAGGACAAAAACCCAAGATGGCTTAAGGAATTGTTCCATACTATTCTAATCATGAAAGGTGAAGAGAGGAAGGGCAAGAAAAAAGTACAAGTAATCCAGGAAGTCCATGAACACACATTTTCTTTATCTGAAATAAAATTTAGTCTAGTATTTAAATTGAGCATAGGCTTAATGATGGTGCTGAAGAGTAGCTGAAAAACTCATACACTGGATTACACTGGGAACTAGTACTGTCAAAAAAATCTCAACACAGACAAATGGACACGTTCCAAAATTTCATATTGTATAAAAATTTTAAATTAAAGATAACTGAATTAAAAGTTCTAAATGAAAAGCTGACCTTTTTTTTCAGGAGCAAACTGGGAAGAAGAAAAGTCCACCGTTAAAGAATTCTGAGATTATAGGGTTTTTATTCATTTCTAACAAAGGTTTATGATAATATTAGTAAACCAAAAAATTTGTTAATTCTGAAGAAAAACAAAACACCTGAACAAATCAGTGCCAACTAAAGAATGAACCTTTGTTCAAAGGCTAGTACTCATGGGTAATACTGTACATGAAGAGTGCTGCCCTCCTACAGATGGAGGGCTACATTTCAATGATGAATATATCACAGACTGATGTAACATGCATAAACAAGTGTAGGTGTGGGAACTTTGTTCAAGGTTTGTGTTGTGTGCAAAAAATCATCAAGTAGTGAATATTCAAAAAAATAGAAGTAAAAGCCTGGAGAGGTGTGATAAATAATATAAAGTGTTCATTTGTGAAGAAGATTTGAGACTTTCTGAACCATTACTTATAAAAAAAAAAAAAAAACTGGATCAGAAAAAAAAAAGAGGAAAAGGTCACAAGATCAGACTGATGGACCTATCAAACTGCAAGACCACAAGGCCAAAGGTTTTACAGATAAACCAATGATCTACGACAATACTCCCCAACAATCCAATCTGGACAGTCATCCAAAACAGAAGGAAGTAATTCAGCAAGTGAAAAACCTAGCTTTATCAAAATGTAATGTATGACAGTCAACTTAAAAGGAACAAGTACATGTATGACCAACACAAATGCATAAAAAGCATCTTCAAGCAAAATATTTTGTAAATAAATGCAACATTAAATTTTAACAAAAACATAAACAAGAAAAAATTCCTGGACATATTAGAAATTTTAAAATGAACTGTAAAGAGAAATGCAGCTATGTATACAAAATATGAATAGTGTATAAAACATTTCACTCAATACAATTAAAACTTGTTCTACAAATTCAAGGTAAACATAAATGATTACTAAGAATAAGCTGCTCAAACACACTACTTATTAGATCTGATGTTTATAACATTTGCATTTCTTGTAAAATTTGCATCCTACATGCACGTATTAACAAAACTACTTTCAAAAGTCATTCTTTTTTTACAATTGGTACATTGACTGCAGATACTCTGAACACATGCAGAACTTTTACAAGCCATGTAATGTACAAGACACCTTCACTTTCTACTGCCAGAGGCAGACTGTACCCTATGTGACAAATCAGCAGTCAATGGATTAATACATGAAAGATATAAACAACATACCTAATTTGTTGCAAACATTAACTCGTGCTCCATTTTTTATTAAAAGACTGACAACAGCTGTATGTCCATATCTTGCTGAAAGCATCAAAGGTGTCCAACCAGAACTATTGGCTAGATCAATCTCAGCCTTACTTGAAAGGAGTAAGCAAGCAACTTCTTCATAACCATTGGCTGCTGCAACTTGCAGAGGCGTAACTCCTTCTGCATCTTGAACATTCACACACACTATAAAAGAAAAATTTCTGAAAGCTAGTTTTATTGTTGTTAGATATAGCTGTTAAAAGAATTTGCAATAAAGCACTAATTGGATTAAAATTACAAACCCATAATTCAGCTCAAAGGTAAAATATATACATATATAACTCTGTATGAAGGTTGTGATACACGCTTTTTGTTCTGCCCATATACATATGAATAAACTTTAGAAGTATCATTCAACATTTAATTAGACTACTTAATTATCAAATTAATTATAATTTCATATTTTTTATGGTGGTTACAGGGCTGTTCAAATTGACCAGTGTTAAGGTTTAGAAAATGGAAAATATTAATTTCCATTGAAAAACATTTGATATTACTTTAACCCTATCATTGCAGGGTGGATGGATGATAATAATATGTAAATATCATTAAAAATCTTGCAAATTATTGGTAAACATTACAAAGTTTTTGTACACTAAATATCAGTTTTTTTTAAATTAAGTGCTAATATCTTTAAAGTAAAGATTTTCTCATGAAATATTTTCTTTCAGAATGTTGATATCCAACACGCAAAGTAATTTTGATTTTAATATTAAAAATACTTTTATGTATTAGAACATTTTCAGTTTTCATGCACAAAATCTTAATTTTTATCTAATGATAAAGGTTTTTACAAAAACTTGAACCATATCTGTTACTTTCACTTCTGTATCTCTGAAGGGATTGGTTGATTTAACTGACTTTGTAACCATCATAAAAATTACGAAATAATTATAAATTGTTTTTTTTTTGTCATTCTAGTAAATTTCTGAATATTATATATTTATAATTTTTATTATATTGAAATTTCAGTTATGTCTGGCTAACATTATAGAACTTGGAATGATGTGATGTATGTGCAATAATACAAAACCAGCCTTTACAAACTGACCTGTCTTAGCAATATTTTAGTGGACTAGTATTTTGTAAAATACAGTCACATTTCAGTTATGATGCATCATATACCTTCATACAAAACTACTCTTTACAAAAACGTTCTTAAACTTGTTATTTTTCTTAAAATGAAGAACAGTAAATCAAAAATTATGTAAAATAATGATCTCTTTCAGTTAGGGGCTATGTAACCATTCCAATTGCCAATAGGTTGCTAAGCCTATAATATGATCCAAGACTATATTCAACATATCCAAATGACACACAAGTCAATATTTAGTTTTTTCTAATACTTACAAATAAAACAATATACTAAAACTTGTATTATAATCTACAATTTGATATCATACTTATTTACATACATTCATAAAATAGTAGTTCAATAAAAATTTGAATGTGAGTCTACAAATGCAATGACATGACCTTTGATCTGACTATAAAAAGACCTGTAAAAAGAGGGTTAAAAAGCTCTAGAAATCATGTAAATGAAATCTGAAAACTATACTAAAGAAAATTCTAATTTTAACATAAAAATTACTTTGCACTTAAACTAGTCCATACATTCACAGACAAATTTTTGGCAGATATATTTAATTAAAAATTCTTTTTGTGCACATAAAATAGTTGTGATGTTTACTAAAAGCATGCCAAAACTTGGGCAGATAAACCCAATAAAAAAGTTATATATATATAGTTGGATTTTCAAAGGATAGTCAAAATGACAGTGCATATATAGTAGATTAAAGATGAACAGAATTTAATTTCATCAAATATTCTTAAGCATTCTCCTATGTCAAATACACTACTCAATTTCCTTTTATTTTATTGTTATATAAATATTTGAAACACAAATTATTAAAATTTTGTAAATGTAACCACTGAAAAATGTTTATGACTTAAATATCCTTTGTAATACTTAAAAAAACAACTATTGAGCATAAGAAAAACATGTCAACTCAATATTAAAATTTAATTAGAATATACCTTCCTTTAGCTGTGTTTTAACATCATCAAGAATTCCATTCTGACAGGCAAAATATAATTTTTCTGTGGCATCCATAACTTCATCAGTATAGTGCTGTTCTGTATGTTTATAAAGAACATTTTTAACATTAAAAAAAGGCTAGAATCAAAATTATATAACTTTTCAAATATTACCCTGTATACTTAAGAATATAATCTTCTTTGAACTGATATTCAGAAAATTACTTTTATACTGTAATGCAGAATATAAAATACATGTCAAACTGCAGTTCCACATGAAACATGCTTTTAAAACTGTGTACAGGAGTGACACTTACACATATCACCTTTAATGCTACATTTCAAACTAATGTATATATTATATAAGTTTGAAAAACATTTAAAAAATGCTCAATCTTTACTTTTCTTTGTCGTATGATGTGTCTGAGCTCCGATTTTTCACATTAGAATTTTTTAACTTTAAAAATAGGCTGCTGAAGTTTCCAGCCTATTAGAAATACAAACCATACAGAATTACAAAGAAGAATCTAAAACTAACACTTTTGGCAAAGAAAGTATTCAGCCTAAAGAAATTTCTTGGTTTATTGTAATTTTACTGCTGCTCTGAAAGGCTAGAGGAATTTTTTAAAACCTATATCTAGTCTACGATAAAATTTAAACAAAGGCAAGTACATTAGAAAGGCATTGTTAATGGAATGAATCTGTCTAGGAAGTTTTAGATAAAGTTTCAAGCTTGCAGCTGAAAACACTGCCCTAAACTTCCTATATGCAGTTTATTAATATCACCCTTTAAGTACTTATATCTTACTTAGAAAGCCAGATAAATTTTATTGGTTATGGGGCATTCTATTCAAGTAACTGATACATTTTTTTTGTCTTCTAAAAATGTACATTTAAAAACTACCTGCATTCTATCTTGGTCATCCAAATTTGTGAAACCCAATGAGGCTTAAAGCAAAATGGGTTCTACAAATGTGTATTTGAAAACTACACGAATTCCATTCTGAACATTCAAATTTGTGAAATCTAATAAGGTTTAAGGCAAAATGGCTTCAATTTTTACTCGAGTGCAAAGAAACTTGAGTACACAGAGTACTACAAATATTAGTTTTCAATGTATTGTTAAACATTTATTAAAGAAAAGTAATATGTAAAAATTAGAAACTTCTCACTTTGCCAAAGAAATCTTCCAAAAATCTTTTTACAAGATCAATATATATATAACAAGTTATCAATTAACAACAGAGGAAACAGTAAAACTTAGCTTTTATCATGACACATTGATTATTGTCAATGTTTGTTTGAATACAAAAAAAAAACTTCCTCAACAGAAACCACTTCCTAGTAGTTTACTATCATCAGCATATTTATAAATGTAATATTTCAAAAATCATTAATCTCATTAACACAAATGATAAATAACTGACCTCTCAAACAAGCTACTGAAACAATCACACTATATATATCATCTGCTATTAAAAACAATTATTTATTGTAACTTTTTTGTTTCTACCACAAAGCCAATTTTCTATACACCACATAATTCTTCCATCAAATCTATGAGTATTCAACTTATTTAATCAATCTTTTGTAAGGTACCTTATGGAAAGCTTCTGAAACTCAAAGTAAATAATATCAACAAAAATGCCTTTACAAATAAACATAAAATAAAATTTAAGGACAACAGACCTATTGGTCCATCTAAAACAAAAAATCAAAGCCTTCCCATAAATTTACTACATCTAGCACATCTGAAGGCAAGTCATTTGAAAGTCCAACCATTCTGTTTAAAATGATGACTCCTACACCTTCAGTTCTTAAAATTAGTATCAGCATACAGCTAAGATGTTTGAAAAGGTGCAGTCTGTTCTGATAAACATCAAGTAAAAATGATGCAAACAAAATGCTATATTAAAAACAGAAAATGAATGAGTATTTTGTCTCTTTACCTACTTCATTTTTTAAAAAGTTTCAAAAATTAAGACATTATAGCAAAATGAGACTGCTGATAAATAATTAGAATATTTAATGATATAAATGCTTCACCTTATATAATTCAATAAGCCAGTTATGACTGAATTTAGTGGGCTGTTGTAACTGGCAACCATAAAAGCCAAGCACCTGACACTTCTGTTTCTGACATGTGCATTACCTAAGGAAGGACCAGGAAAAAGTAAAGGTAAATGACATTACAAATCTAATTTCTGTTTTTAGTTCTACTGTATATTTCAATATTTTGCATAAATTGCTTAAAACATTGATAACTTCCCATTTTGTAGCTTTTGCACTGTTATTTAAAAAAACATTTGTTTTCTTCATAATGTTATTCAAAATCAGAACTAAAATGCACTCTATCAAATCATTTGTAGTAGCACACTTCTTGGATGGCTTAAAAGACTAATCAATCAAAACAATAAGATTCTTTTCTTTCATAACTCTTATGGTATTTTCCCATCAAAATTAATAGGAAATTGCTTATTAATCTACAGAAATGTTTGTTAATAAGTGAACACAAAATGTAAAGTTTTTCTTTTTACTATGTTTTTCCTTTAAAAACTTATTTACAAATACTGATAAACACAAAATTATTAGTTCCTTTAAAAGTAATTATAACAAATTGTTAA
Organism: Tachypleus tridentatus; assembly: GCF_004210375.1. Lineage (NCBI taxonomy): Eukaryota > Metazoa > Arthropoda > Merostomata > Xiphosura > Limulidae > Tachypleus > Tachypleus tridentatus. Next base: position 57,384,255 of record NC_134825.1, read on the forward strand.
TTATTAAATTAAACAAAATAATAATAATTAATCTTAACTAAAAGTTTCAACTCCTTAGAAAAAGTTAGCAAGTGTGCCAAATGGATACCACTATACAGTGCAAAAGATTAAGCCTTTGATTATTGTGCACTCCAAAAACTCCTTTCTGTGCATGCCACAAGGTTTTACTGAGTTACATTCATAATTTAATGAAACCACTTTACTATCAATGCAATCTACTGAGGCTGCAATATTATAAGAGTTTTATATTATTTAATTCTCTTATTTAAAATGAAACATTTATATAAAAAATTCTTAAAGTTCAGTTTTATTACCACTTTATACAAGAGCTCTCACAATCTTAAATTTGTCTATTATTTGAATAATAATTCATGTACAGTGTACATGTACTGACTCAATTACACTAGTGTAGTGCCATTTACCTATTCTTAATTCAAATTCCTTCAGATCAATTTAGAGATCACACAATAAAATTCACACCCTCATAGTAGATACATCCATCTTTTAACTTGTATATATTATTGCAAACAATGTATTTGATGGATATCTTAAACCACTGAAGAGTTCTTTTTAAACTATAATCTTCCAATGATTATTTTAAAACTGGCATACAACATTTATCACCACAAATATCAAACAACCAAAGCATTATTTGTTGATTTTTCTCCCCACTTGGTTTTGCTTCTTATCTAAATACACATCAGTTAGATAGAGTTAAATTGTACTTAAGTTTTATTTTTATATTTTAGTTAATTATGTGTTACTTATGCTTTAAATTTAATATTTGAAAAGTTTAATTATTTTTTAATGTAATTCAAATTTTATTTCCTTCTGTGAGACTTACATTACTTAGTGAGAACAAAATCATGTTGCCAGAGAATAAAGTATCACTGGTGATGGCACAGTTATATCACCTTTTGAAAGAACATATTTCCATTTCTTAATTTTAAACATTTCATTCCACTATAAGTTGATGATATTGGCTATAGAGATGTGGTAGATAAAATGAAAAAAATTTAAACATTTTCCTTAAAGCATTTGTGAGGTTTACAGGTAATACAAATGAAATTTGAAAACTGGAAGATTAAAAACATAATTTTTTTTATACTTAACATGAAAATTGTTTTGCATTTGAACTATTCAATCCAAGTGTAAATAACAATAAATAATTAATTTTTAACAGTAGTACTTAAAGTAAAGCAAAATTAATATTTTTCTGAAACTACATACCTTTAAGAAATACCCGTCATAATTCAAACAATTTCATTCACCAGTTTTATTTTTGAAAAGAAATGTTTAGAGAGTTATGTTACATCCTCACAATTTAAGGACCAAGTAAACAAAGGTTAAGTATAATTGTAGCTGGTAAATCTTTTAATAAACAAATACAATGTATGATGGCCATAATGAATTTCTTTTTAAGTTATTGTTATGGCAGTGAGAAAGTAAAATTATACTAATTGAACAATTTTAACTAAAACAGCTGAAGCCTTTTTATTTACCACCAAGAAATTCATATCTACATGGTTTTATTTAATCACGGTCTTTCCTATAGTAGAATCAAAAATATTACTGACACCTTTACTGCAAACAGAGGGGAAAAAATTTCAAAATTCAAATATCTCATAGTTTAAACATACACCTTTCTTGCCATCAACATATTAAAGCTATGACTGATTTTAAACTTTTGCCAACCTATGACATAGTTTTACAAACATCTTTGTTTTTAGTTTAGACATTTTCAGCCAGTTGTTTCTCAGAAGTCTGTTTGTTTTTGAATTTCACACAGTTATACAAAGGCTATCTACACTAGCTGTCCTTAATTTAGCAGTGTAAGCCTAGAGGGAAGACAGCTAGTCATCACTACCTGCCACCAACTCTTGGGCTACTCTTTTACCAATGAATAATGGGACTGACCATCCCATTATAATTTCCCCATAGCAGAAAGGGTGAGCATGTTTGGTGTGATGGGGATTCAAACCCATGGCCCTAGGATTACAAGTTGAGTGCCTTAACCAGATGCCCATGCCAGGTTTCTCAGAAGTCCATTGGAATTTCAGAGTTTTATTTTTCAACTAAATCCATAGTTTACCAATAATTCTGTTAATTAAATCATCTTAAATTTATAAAACTCATCCTTGATTTTTCCTTCATGTCTTCAGTAAGCTAACTAAATTTGGCTTTCCTACTCATCTTTTTCCTTTTTTATTTTTTAAGGAATTTGGCTATCTTAAAGAAAACCAATTTATTCACAAAAATTTCTTGTAACAATCCTCATCACTTTTTAACACAAACTGTTACCTAAATTTATTAATAATTCTTGTCTCCTGGAAATGGCTTTATGAAAATTAAGAACTAAAATTTCATTTCTTTTTATCTTATTATGTAGCCAAATATCAAAACTAGATAGACAAAAAACTTTTTTACAAATGTTTTCCTGCTCAAATTTTTCAACCACATCCTCATTAGTGGTTAACAATGAATATATAATAGCATTCACCCCATATATCTCTATTTGGTAGAGAAAGCTAACTGGAATAACTTTTTTAAAAAATATTTCCCTCGTTGCATCATCAATGTGTCAAAAAATTGTAAAATTAAAATCTCTCAATTATTGTAACAGTATTTTTATGAGTAACAACCTCATCTCACTTTACAGTTTCTTATGTATTAATGCTTCATCTCTGTGAAAAGATGGCCTATAAAAAATGCTAATTAAACACTTCATACTCCTGGAACCAATAAATATAGCCCACTCAGATATAGCCTCATGACTATCACTTTTTGTTTCCACTCTCACCAACATGCAGATCCTCACTCAAAAGAACCATTCACGTGTCTTTTCAAAATTAAATTACCAGTAAAAACTTGCATCATGTTTCAATGATTCTCATTGTATGACAAAATTACAAACTTCCATTTCAGTTTGAATACTGAACTCATCCATACTTTTTATATACTCTTAACATAAGAATACTGATAACAGCAGCTAATCTCAAATTTATACACTTATCTGTAAACTATTAGTGTTATCTGAATGAGTTTTCATTTTTAGTTTACTTACTGCTTATAAGCATTATTGTGTTCCAACTTACAGCTTTTAAAGTAACTTGAGTAAGTTACACGTCGATTATCGCTGTAATTTAAACTTAAAACCAATTCATTACTACTAACATTTACTTCAATGAAAAGTGAAAGAATAAAATTATACGTGTTTTAATAACTACTAAGACACTTACTTAGCACAGTACGTTTGGTACACTTAACATCAATAAGTGCTTACATTTCAAATAGAAAATTATTAACAACTAAGTCAAAGGCCTCTTCCTGAATCATATCTAACGTTTTAAACATTTAGGTTCCCAGTTAATCAGCACCACAGAAAAGTTTTTGAACAGTGACCTCTGTACATAACAAGACAAGCTGTATATATATATATAGATAGATAGATAGATAAGCGTAACAGGAAGTTTGCGATTCACCAACATTGCTCTCCTATAATTAGCCCCTCGCTGGTACAGCGGTAAGTCTACGAATTTACAACGCTAAAATCACGGGTTCGATTCCTCTCGGTGGGCTCAGCAGATAGCCCTATGTGGCTTTTCAATTAGTTTGTTTGTTTGTTTGTTTGTTTGTTTGTTTGTTTTGGAATTTCGCGCAAAGCTACACAAGGGTTATCGGCGTTAGCCGTCCTTAATTTAGCAGTGTAAAACTAGAGGGAAAACAATTAGTCAGCACCACCCACTGCCAACTCTTGCGTTGCTCTTTTACCAACGAATAGTGAGATTGGCCGTCACATTATAACGTCTCCACGGGTGAAAGGGCGAGCCTGTTTGGTTTGACGGGAATTCGAACCTGCAACCCTCGGATTACGAGTCGAGTGTCTTAACCACCTGGCCATGAAGGTTGTAATACATTTACAGATACTCTATAATTGCATTTCCGCATTCATGATTAAAATAGTGAAAATAAATGGAAACTTATGAAAATATGATTACACTGTTTAAAATCATCATTTCATAAAACAGTGCACCCTCTAATATAACGGTATGTCTACGAATTTACAACGCTCAAATCAGGAATTCGATTCCCCTCGGTGGGTTCCGCAGATAACCTGATGTGGCTTTGCTGTAAGTAAGACACACATAAAACATTCATTGAGGTCAATTTAGACCAAAAGACTTCTTTATTCATTTCATACTGATTAAAGCAGTCCAAGAATACTCAACAATGTACTAAACAGATATGTTTTACAGCGTCTTTCGTTGTAAATGGAAGATATTACAACGATTAGCATGGCCATGTAGTTAAGAAACTTGACTCGCAGTCTGAGGGTTGCGGGTTCGAACCCCATTTCCACCACACATGTTCACCCTTTCCGTCGTCGATGAAATGTTACAAGTCGTCTACTGAACCTAAAACAAAGAGCTCTATTTGAGCATAGTGTGAATATTATGTAACCATAATACGAGCCCGTAATAATTTTCTTGTAAATGCGGTGAATCTAAATGGATCTATTTTATTTTCCAACAATATGTAAAATTATCATCAGTGGTCATGTAATGGAAGATCTCTTCTTGTTACAAACATGTCCACTATGGTTCCTTTACAATTCAACTCAGCGTCCAGTAAAAGTAGTAAAAACTAATAAAAATATTTGTATAGGCTAAAAGAGAAACCTGGTAATACTTACAGGTAAAACTGAAATCAACAAGTATGTTTAAAGCACCTCGAAAACAGTAGTTTCAAAAAGGTATTGCGAAGAATACAATTAACAAAGACAGAAAATGCAATACTCAAAGACTTACTTCAAACAAAAATAAAGTATTTGTTTTATAAGTCCAAAGAGCAATGAAGTGTATCCAGTACTGCTCGGCTTATTTATTGACACAGTTTGTATTTCTGGCATAATAGAAAGTAAAGATACTTCAGTACATCAGAAATGGCTGAGAAATTGTATTTATTCTACAAGACCAAAATACTATTGTGACATCCCATAATTTTAAATTACCCAAATCAGTCGTTATTTCTTTTTACATTTTCAAAGGAAGGTAGATTTTGAGCCCTTACTAACCTGAACAGAGGTTTGTTTTACACTTTCATCTGAATATGAGGCACATCCTAATTAAGAAGAACATAGTAATGTAGCCAAGCAATTATAAACTGAGTGAAATAATAACTGCAGTATAAAACCATAACCCAGGACACTGCACGTTTTTGGTCACTTACATCATGGTCACAGAAACAGAGAAATCCTACTATGTACCTGCACATTGCTTTTATTTATAGAAGAATAAAAATCTAACAGTTTCTCTATAGACTTTGCAAGGAAAACAACGATGCAAATAATATTATCCCTTTCATCAGACAACTCCTCAGTTTTCGATTTCTTTGTATATATGTATGCATATTCGATGTATATAGCATTAGACTTATGTGAACTGGTTAAATGTGTTGTACTCGTATTACACCTACTTTCAGACGTTATTATTACACACAAAGAGAGCTAAAATGTCGCATTTATTTTGTACAGTGTTTAAAACAGCTCCCTTTGAAAATAATCACATGGTCATTCGAGTGCACATCAACCAAAGCACTGAAGTAGAATTAGAGGATTGTTTAAGTGTGTATTTATGTTGTCAAGAACGGTTTATGTTAAATAGAGTAAATACGTTTGGTTGCAGTTGCTACATTAACAAGATAACTTTTTCCTTTAGGTAATGCTGAACATCTACTTCCAAAAGTAAGACTTTGGAGGAAGAGCCTTGTTTAGAAAAAAATTCAAAGTTAATCTGATTACCTGAGAACAGGATTATTTCATAATGATGTTTCTATGAAACATGTAGCTAATCATAACTATTGCCAATGTTAGGTTGTTTGTCTGTTTCGAATTTCGCGCAAAGCTGTATGAAGGCTATCTGAACTAGTCGTCCCTAATTTAGCAGTGATAGACTAGAGGGAAGAAAGTTAGTCAACATCAACCACTGCAAATTCTTGAGCTACTTTTTTGTTATCAACAAATAGCATAACTTACAGTGCAATTATAACGCTCCCACGATTGTAAGAGCGAGCATGCTGGTGGTGTGGCGAAGTTTAAAGTAAAAAGAAAACTTGTGCTGGTAGTAATAAACTTGAGGAAGAGAAGAAATGCATGAAATATAAATGACCCAGCATGTCCAGGTGGGTTAAGGCGTTCGACTCGTAATCTGAGGGTCGCGGGTTCGAATCTCCGTCACACCAAACATGCTTGCGCTTTCAGCCGTGGGGACGTTATAATGTTACAGTCAATTCCACTATTCGTTGATAAAAAACAGCCCAAGAGTTGGCGGCGGGTTGTGATGACTAGCTGTCTTCCCTCTAGTCTTACACTGCTAAATTAGGGACGGCTAGCGCAGATAGTCCTTGTGTAGCTTTGCGAGAAATTCAAACACCAAAACAAAAAATATAAGATCAGAAAAGTGAAATTAGAAAATAAAGAAATAATAGCATAAATGAATTTAAAACTTAAATGAAATCACAATGAAACATAATAACTAAAATATACTCAAAATTAAAATTGAATATAAAATATAATTTAAAAAACACATACTCAATTAAATACACTAATAAAATTTGTAGAAAATGAGTTTCATATAAATGGAACTAAATAAAACACAGTCACAAAAGTAAGTTCATATGTGGAATTCTACTAATAACAATAAACTAAATACTAATAACAAATAAACTCAAAAAGCTGAAACAGAAAGTTGGCCCAGCATGACCAGGTGATTGAAGCAGAGAGCCCTTGAGTAGCTTTGCGCGAAATTTAGAAAACAAAAACAAACAGAAAGTTGGCTACTAAGATTTATGTTTGTTTGTTGTTCGACGAAAATTATAACACTGAGCTGTGTTTAATGGCCCACCACGAGTATTGAAATTTACCACTGAGCCGAATGGAGGGGGCGAGTAAAGATATATACGCAGCGGTGTTCAAAGGAGTTGCAAAGTGGGACGCTTGGCTAGATGGCCGAACAGTTTACTTCTGAACATTTCGTTACCGGCCTTTCAGTTAATAGGGTATTTCGCTAACAGATCATTTCGTTACCTGATAATTTTATGTCATAATCTTCATGAGACCGGACGTGAACTGTCTAGTAGCGTGATGTCCAGAAATGAAATGTTCAGTAGCGAACAGTCCTAGAATCACTTGACTACATATGCACATTTTACAATGAGAGACTAAAAGCAACACTCGTGCTGCCAAAGGCAGTTCATCCCGAAGTGCCTGGGTGCATGCCCCAAAGAAAATTAATATAATAATATAATTTACAATTGCTGTATACGTCAAATGTAAATGTAAATGTAGAGCATTCACGGTTCAAGTATCTCATATATAAAAATGGAAACAAAATATAATCATAGTGAAATAATGTAAGTAACACTCGATTTATGAACTTAGTGAAACTCTAAACAGAATTATTTTTTAGTTTATTATCAGAGGAATAAGACACAGTGTAAGATTATGAAATAAATCATAACAAAATTCATAACAGTAATACATAAATTCAACTTAAACAAAACATAGAACCGGATTGTAAGCACAAAAACAACTAGGAACATTAGAACTAAAAAACGAACAAGAATTACGTAGAAACGCACAGACAGGACCATTCAGAAAACCATTGACAGACAAACAGTTCAGAACTGCTACTGGAAAATAACTGTTATTGATATTCAATGAGTTGTTGTGAACCTACCCTTGACACTGTTATTGAGATAATTTAAGGTCATGCTACTGTGAAGCTTTTTTTTTTAAAAAAAAAGTAAAGCCACAAAGGGCTATCTGCTCAGCCCATCGAGGGGAATCGAACCCCTGATTGTAGTGTTGTTGTAAAGCGTGAGCCCTGTGAAGTTTACTTAACAACCAATAACAAATAAAATATTTTAAGCCTAACCTGACTATAATCTCTAATCAAGAACAATAGTTATAGACCTAAATGCATCCTTTCTATGTATATGGAGCTGTACCAAAGAAAAAATAAAATATAACCATAGCAGAGATTGTTACACAGGAATAGGTTTAATATGCAAGATCTGAATTTTCGCATAGATAAATAATTGCCTATTATAAAGATAAGCATGTTTTATCTATAATTTTAAGTAAAATCATTAGCTTCTGGGGTTCCAACCCAGACTCTGTTTACGATACGCATCAGTTAACAATATTTCGGAATGAAACGCATGTCTGTTGAACAATTTTTGCCATTTTTTTAACGCAACGTTATACCACTAGCTGGTATTACTATATATATGTGATGCCATGTGGTATTTACCACATACATAGACTGGACGGAGGCCATGACTTTTACTTGGGCCCGAGTCCAAGAAAATTCTGTACACAATTCTGTCATTATGAAATGGACATAAAATAAAAAAAAAAGAATATAACTAAATTAATGAAACGTATGAAATAAACAGATTATTATGATTTTTATAAGAAAGGTGGATTACAAATTAAATCTTGCAGGTAAAATTTATCGCTTTTGGTCCCAAAATGGTAAATAAACTTTTAGTTTCTTGCCAGGATCATGTGACACAAAAAGATATTTTGGTAAATAAATTTATGCTTTTATAAATTAATCGATGAATAATATATAACTTGCTGGAAAAACGTTATACAAAATTAACAAGAGTGTTTATTATAAGCTTGAACGAAACAGTAATATTATTTTAACTTCAATCATAGTACAGTTGGCCAGGCATAGCCAGGTGGTTTAGGTGCTCGACTCGTAATCTTAGGGTCATGGGTTCAAATCCCCCTCACAACATACTTCCACGCCCTTTCAGCTGTGAGAACGTTATAATGTGACGGTCAACCCCACTATTCGTTGGTAAAAGAGTAGCCCAAGAGTTGGTTGTGGATGGTGATGACTAGGTTCTGCTTTTCCTCTAGTTTTACGCTGTTAAATTAGGGACAGCTAGCTCAGATAGTCCTCGTATAACTTTACAAGAAAATTTAAAACAAACAAACAAACACGGGAGAGTTAGTGAGCTATTTCCGTATAATAAAAATCAATGGATGACATTAAAATAAAAACCATAACTGAAGTTAAATCAAGGTAATCTAAAGCCATTAACACAAAATTATTCTCAATGCTATTATCTAGAAGAATTTTTGTACAAATAATAATAAAATAAAACAAAAGATGGTTTTATTATTATTTGCAATTAAAAAGATGCAAAAATAATTATTTAAAATCTCACAATGGACTGCAAAGTTTCCTGGATTCGAATCATTTTCTTTTATTATTTAGTTTACCTGATTTTATATTGCTTCAATACTGTTGTTCATTGTTTTATTTTTAAGCTATGTTTTAATGTTGTAGTTTGTTTTGTTGTGAGAGACCTGATGGTCATAATGATGATGTAATGATCGAGAAAGTTTGCAAAATATCTAAATATTTGTTACAAATAAGCGTGGACCACTTAATTAGATTGTTTGTTTTTTTTAATTTCGCGCAAAGCTACACGAGGGCTATCTGCGCTAGCCGTCCCTAATTTAGCAGCGTAAGAGTAGAAGAAAAGCAGTTAGTTATCAACACCCACAGCCAGCTCTTGGGCTACTTCATTATCGATGAATAGTGGGATTGACCGTACCTTTATAACTCCCCACAGCTAAAAGGGCGAGCATGTTTGGTGCGAGCGGGGTTCGAACCCGCGACCCTCAGATTACGAGCCGAACGCCTTAACCCACCTGGCCATGCCTGGCCGAACGCGGTCAGTTAGAAACTACTGGTGAAACAGTCAGTTTTATGTTTGGTGGTAGAGTGCCAGTTAATGCGTCTATTCAGTTACTCGATTAATTAATCCTGAAACTGCACCACTAAGTTTATTACGAGTTCAATCATAATACAGTTAGCGTAGTATTTCCATTTAAATGTCATTTGTAAACTAAGGTCCACAAGTTACAAATGTATACAATATTTATTAGTAGCTAATGTAAAGGAGAAATAAATTAATTTGCTATCGTTACTTAGACAGAACCTCGAATTATTTTTATTAAATAATTTAAACAAACCCGCCAAATGAAAGAACAATGTTATCTTATTTTCAATTGAAATATGTATCATATCATAATTTAAAGATATGGTTTATTTGTCTTGAGATTTCAAGTCTTGATTATAATTATCAGAGAGAGTGGTTTAGTTCATTTTTTAATCTCGCGCAAAGCTACACAAGGACTATCTGTACAAGCCGTCCCTAATTTAGCAGTGCAAGACTAGAGGGAAGGCAGCTAGTCATCACCACCCACCGCCAACTCTTGGGCTACTCTTTTACCAAAGAATAGTGAGATTGACCATCACATTATAACACCCCCACGGCTGTAAAGGCGAACATGTTTGGCGTAACTGGCAGAAAGAGTAGTGACTAGCTTTTGTTTCAAGTGATGTTTGTGGTAAAGCCTAATGAATGTTTATTTTACCTAAAAGTGCATACTTTTTGAGAAATGACAAGTTTAAGCTGCTGTTCATGAGTCTCAAAGGTGGTATAGCAGCGAAAAGAAATTTGTATATGACGCCGTTTTTTAGATTTATAGTTTTCGTTCACTTTTTAATAGATATTGTCAAACAAGTTTGAGGCAAAAGGTGCGTAGAAGGTAATTATTATAGCTCTTTGAAGATGATGTTGCAAGTGTGTATCGATAGGTCCACTGAGGTTTGATAAAGAGCATTAGTTGGTAAAGATTTTAACTTATATGATCTTCAGTTTCAAGAACCTTCAAGTTTTATTAGTGAGACTTCACATTACATGATACAAAATCACAGTGTTAGATTTTTTAATTTTTGTTTTTGAATTGGATGTTTAGTTGTTTGCTTTGTATGTTTGTATATTTTCACGAGAATTTCTTAATACGTTTCAAGCTATCAACACATTAATAATAACTCAAAGCATTACTTTTTCAGCGGTAAGCTTAACGGCCTATAATATTAAAATTAGTTGTTCTATCCTTATGATGGACACAGTCCATATACACCACTATACTGTAGAATGTTTAACAGTAAACAAGCTACTAACTCCATTAATTTTATTCATTCACGTATTAACACTTGGAAGAATAGAAACACTTGATCCATACCTATTAATATCATATAGAAACTGTAGTTCGTTTACAGAATAAAATTTTTATGCAAAAAAGAAATAGAAAATATTCATTATCTAAGGGATATTTAAATCTGCGCCTTTAAGTAGTTGAACCTAGTTCAAATAAACCCTTAATGCAAACAGTTGAAATAAAAAATATGCCTTAAAAGAAAAGAAAATAACTGTTGGGTTTGCGACATAATGGATTTAATGAAAAGGGTCTAGCTTCCTAATTTCAGAAAATTGCCATAAAATCAATATCGAGATTATGCAAGCCTGAGAATACGAGTAATCTTCTGCATCTTTTTAGTAGTCATAGCAACAGTATGAGCAAAGTCATTGATTCGTTTTTCAGATTTTCCAACATGATGTAATGATTTCTCGAACTTTCTCAAAATCACGTGATTAACGTAAAGCTAATAGTCTCTTCCCCTCTACTCAGTTGCTAGAGTAGGGAGTGAGATGGTTTTGTAATTTTGCGCTTGAAATATAGTCTAATTTAATTTGTGGCAGACAAGGTGCTTGTGTTGTGCTTGAACCAAAATACTGACATTTTTATTTATATGCATATTTATTTATTCCATTAATGCCACAATATTAACGAGACATTGTTAAGCTTAATAATCGATTTGTTCATCTGTCGGAGCGAAACACGATTCATAAGAGAAGGAATCGATCCAAGTTTGTATCAAAAACTAGTTGTGTCGTGTTGGGGAATAACTGTCAAGTTTGATCTTGTAATTGCGTATTCATTTCAAACTTCGCTACGGTTAAATATGCGAGAAATTGTTCATATTCAGGCTGGACAATGCGGGAATCAGATTGGTGCGAAGGTCTGAACTCCAGTTTTTCGATTATTGGGTTTAAATTTAGTATATATATTTAAGATACTAACTTTATTCACTTTTATAAGTTAAATCGTACAGTATTAAAACCTTAGGGTCAAGACATAAAATGGGCTATACAGCATAGCCTAATTAGCGGACGTTGTCGAATACTACTCGTAATAGTATAGTGTAGGTAATATACTTGAAATAGCAGAATAATAGTAGAAATGGAACTAGCACTAGTATCAGTAGTAGAAGCAGTTGTAGAAGTAACCAATTTCACTTTCAGTTCATACAAGGTAACACTTCAACCTACAAGTTACAATAGATGTCGATTGATATTAGTTATCCCAGATAATTATAAACATCTAAAATATAAAACAGATGTTTTTCAGTTATTTATTTATTGAGAAACGTAAAAGTAAAATGTTTTAGTTATATCATAATATAAAAATAAGTCTTTTCAGTTGCTACTAATACTAGTACTACCTCTATAGAATTTAGAAACTACAATTAAGTTGTTGAGCTAGCACCTGAAGAAATCACATGGTACTAAAATAGTTATAATGTTAGTATTACTGGTGTTAATTATTTGAACTTATTAATTTAGGCCTAACAAATATTTTAAGATGGAATTTTTCCTAGAATAGATAAGACGCGAATGAAACAACGGCTGTAGTTAAGCGCAGTATCGCAATGATTTTTAACATTACTGTCGTTATAGGGTTTTGTTACACTGTGGTCTTTTTTTATTCGAAAGTTGACTAACACGGACATTAAATCATACAACTTCAATAACATTACGAACCACTGTACAAATGAATGTGATTTTTTGATATCTATAATTTTTTCGATTCATTAATACTCATTTTTTAACAAGAATTACTCCTTAAAAATAAAATACTTTCTCAAGTTAGAAAAAAAACAAAACGGTTCTTAACCAGAAGGTAAGCACACTATGCTTCTACCACTGTCTTTACAATTATGAAAATATAAAGTTTTAATTGTTATTAACGTGATTATGGATAAATAAACATTGCTTTTTCATACGTATACAAACCTGCAAAACGTTTGGAGATAATTCAGCGCTTTTTTAATTTTTTTGTTAGTTTAGCTTTCATCTTAGCTTTTACATAACTTATTGTGTGTAGTTCATATTTTGTCACAGCTAATGAAGTAGTGCTATTAGCGGCATTGATTTTGCTGTTACTGTTAGCAACAATGTCAACTTTGCGTTAGTGTTTATTATTGCAGTAGCGGTTGCTAAGCAACAAGTTTAAGCTACATGATTCATGACCATTTAACTTGTTCCGATATAAAAGTTCTGCCATTGCGTATTCAATGGGGCTTGTAGTTCAGAAATTCTTTGTTGTGTTTTAGGAGAGTTATGTTTTGTGATAATTCGAAACATTTTTGAGCGTTTTTTTATTAATTGAAATCATAAGTGCGGTGTCTTGATTTTTTAGTTTTAAGGTGAAGATTAAATTCTATATTTGTAGGATTTGAAACAAGTCCTTTATTTACCATTAATATTATAAATAACTGAAAGTACTGTAGGTATTTGAACGCTGCGAAACCGTCTTCTTACGATTAGCTGTTCGTAACTTTCCAACGGATTATCCTTCATCGGCACAAAAATATGTTTGCGGACTTAAAATCCTCTAGTGGGACAGAGGCAAATCTTGGGATATACAACACTAAAATAAGGGTTTGATTTCACTTGGTGGACACACCAGATAATCTGATGTGGCTTTGCTATAAAAACAGAACACACACATACACTGACTTAAAACACTAGAAACTAGGTTTCGATACTCGTGATGGGCAGAACACAGATAGTCTTTTGTTGCTTTGTACTTCACTATAGACGAACCCACAGACTAGCTGGTAAAATAATTGTGATTTGTTTCTTTTTACCTTCTTTTTTCATGGATTTTTTTCTTCACTAGATTTACACATTTTAGTACGGAAAATACAAATTAATAAATTGTACGAGACTGGAACATTTTTATCGTTTTCTTTGTGTAACCTTAGAACTTATTTGCGATAGTCTAATCATACTCACATATGTTACAGCCATGCAAGATACAAATTTGAGCTCATCATACATGGTCCATGAATCGGTATTGCCGTTACAAATGTTGAGTATATACGTGTGTGCTATGAGTAATACATCTATCTCACAAATACACAGTTGTGCTAGGTTCTTTCTCAAATATGTTATTAAATGACGTGTACACTACATTTTAAGGCCCTAAAAATTGGTCTGTTAGTTTTTGCTACATACTAAAGCGCTATGATTTATGTATATTTAATTTTCTAACTTTTATGAGGGGACTTGCTTTTGTAAAAATTAAACCCAGTAGTTTGAGAAACATAACTAAGTTATCCTGTGCGCGGTAAGTACGCACTAATGAACAAGTGATAAACAACAACAATAAGACTGACATATTTTTCTTGATAAATTGAATTTTTTAGCCAGTCATATAGAACATATCAAAGGTTTTCGACGCGTATAGTTTCCCAATCAATCGCAGACCGCATACAAAAATCCTGCGATAGTAACAAAGCTCTGTAAATGTTGATATTTACGATTAATACAAAATTAAATGTTTTGATCATACGCCTGATATTTTAGGTGAAATAAAATCTTTTGAATAACAAATGTGGCAAAAATTCTTAAATGTACATGTGTGGTAAGACTTGACCTGAGCATCAAGCTGAAATTGCAAGGAATTTCGTAGAAATACAGTAAAACCTGTTTAAGGCGTAATCGCGTAAAATTTCTGGCTTAGACCTAGTGAGCATGCATTTCCTTAATTATATATAATTTTTGAGCGGAACATTATACTTTCTTGACTCAAGGGAAGTAAGACATTTGTGAATAAAGTTATTATACTGTTTATGTTATATTTATTAGAATAAGAACAAAAATAGACATTCAAAATATATATAGGTACACAAAATTTTAAATTTAGTTGAAGAAAGTGTCCAATTTCAACTTTCGTTTTGTTTTAGTGGGCTTTCTCATGCGGTTAAAAGAGAACGCCGATTCTACAGCCTTCTTATGAAATTCATTTTCCCCTTTCATTTTTGCATACAAGTTGATAGCGTTAATATAACTTAACACTTGCGATGAAGTAGTAATTTCTATTTCCTCACTACCTTTTCCATTTTGTTCATCTTTTGAATCTCTCACTGTTACCATCTTGCGATTCTATTATAGATTTTAAATCAGTTTCATCAGCTTCTTAAAACATTCTTGTCAACGTTCATAAAACTTTCCGCGTTCACAGAATCATCTGCATCAATCTTCTCACTCAGTTTGGATTTCACTAAAATCAGCATTACAAACAACTTCTCCACAATCTCCGCCATTATCAAGAATAAATCCACATTTTCGAAAGCACTTTATTACGCATTCGTCAGTTTTCGTGGTCATTTCAGATGCTCTTTTACAGTCGTCCATATTTGCAGTAATATGCTAAAACATCAATTTTCCGTATTTCATTTTTATACACTGTATAATTCCATTATCTTGTGGCTGTAGCACTAATGTTGTACATGGGGGTAGAAAGACTAAACAAATTTTTGTTTTGAATTTCGCGCAAAGTTACTCGATGGCTGTATGCGCTTAGCCGTCCCTAATTTAACAGTGTAAGATTAGAGGGAAGGCAGCTAGTCATCACCACCCACTGCCAACTCTTTTTACCAACGAATAGTGGGATTGACCGTACTTTGACCGAGCATGTCTGGTGTGACCGGGATTCGAACCCGCGACACTCGGATTACGAGTCCATTGCTTTAACCACCTGGCCATGCCGGGCCAGACTAAACGACCTATTGGATGACAAGTTGCATTATGTAGGGAAAGTAAAATATTCCAATTTTCTTGTTCCATTATTTTTTTTAATTTGTTCAAAAATTCCTCGAATGTAGCACTTGTCATCCACGCTTTATTATTCGCTTTCCATTCCACAGGAAGTTGATTCTTCCTTAAATGTTTGAAATAACGCGAATTTTCACTTTTACCTCTTACCTATGGTAAATTTTAAAATTAGGAAAGATAGGAATTTATTTTTTTCGTGATAATTATTTGAAGAGTAGAATTTTGCACTTAAAAGACAAATATATTTCTACAAGTCTTGAATCTAATTTAACTGCAAAAATAATGACAGCAGAATAAAAAACAGAATATATTTAACTGATAGTTACTGTAATAAAATGTTCGATAATTAATTGATATTTAAAGAAATTATTAATGAAATAAGAAATAAACATTTTTTCCGCCTGACTCCAGTTCTGATCCTACTTGTTGATAGATGAGGAAGGTGAAAGATAGTTTTACGGAAGTCTGCGTTAGGCAGGCTGCGTTATGTAGAGGGCCTTTTATAAGAGAAATCTTGAGATAATACTGTAAAATTTTGATATTTCTGGTTTATACAGGTTTTCGCTCTATGCAGTTTTCGTTTTGTGCTGTATTTGTTGAAGTTGTCGATACGGGTGCAGACATTGATGATTTTAACAGCAAATCTAGCCTACGCGTACTTGATGTTAACGGTGGATGTTACTATATGTGATATTATTGGTGTTTTACTGACATTTCAAAACAAAGGCATACACATGTTTCAAAGAAAAAAGAGAGAGAAACCGAAGATATGTTGAAATTAATTAAAGCAGTAAATTTAACACTGTATTTGGTAATATATTTCATCAGTAAGTATAAAGGCTTATCTAGTGTGCTCGCCAAGACTACTTTGTGTAGGTGTACAGTAAACTATACAGAGTAACAGTGGTTGATTGGAAATTGAACATGGTTTAAGTTGTTCATTTTGAACCAGATTTTGTATATAAATTACCATTGTATGTGTAGTTGAAATTTTTGGGATTAGATTTTAATACTTTCTTTTAATATTTCTTTTAACCATATTCTTCAGAATTTGTAAAAAAATAGCCTGCTGTAGTAGCTTTTAAGCATATAAATAATGTACTACAGCAATGTTTTCCAAAATGTGCTTTGTATATTTTGCAAGCAAAAAGGAACTTGAAGTAGGAAAATAGAAAGCATGAAAATTGAAGACTTAAAAATAATTTTTAATAAAACTGGAAACAAGATCTGAATTTTGGTAATTTTCTTTTTGTAATTTCTTAGATTTCTTTGAAAAAACACTTGTTTCTTGGTTTATAAGCTCATTTAGCCTTTCTGTTCTAACTCGTTTTATAAAGTGGGAATAATGTGTATGGACTGTGATGGATTTAGAATTGTATGTTTATTTCAGTATCTTTTTGTTTCGATTAAATATATATTTAGAAATGCATATAGCTTATACTGTTAAATGTGTTGCAAAATTCCTGTCTATTCACTAAATTCTAGAAGATTGAGTTTAAGAATTGGCAGTATATATTTTATGAAAGCACTAGCATATCTTCAGTTTTGTTGGGCCAGCTGAAATTTCTAAGCCTCGCCTAAATGTTTATAAATGTCTTGTCGGGCCAAGGAACAGTATACAAATTTTTGGTTTTCTACAATCATTATACTATAAATTTTGGAAACTATACTTGAGATTAATGTATATTAAAATCGGGGAAACTATAGATATTTGACCAGCAACATTTATAGATTTCGAACGTAACAAACCATTTAATTTCAGCACATTACCATTGGATGCTAGTATTTTTTGGAAGACATTGTATAACTTTGGCTGTGAAAAATTCATATGTGACCAGCAAGAGGTATCTAGCTACCTATTAAGTGAAGTGTAGAAATATCAAGTCAAAATTAATTCCCTCATCATGAACCATTGTTAAAATATTCAGTTCCAGACCAGAAAGAAGACTCAGTATTGTTTGTAAGTTTGTACAACATTTGCATATAAATCATTATTTGTGATAATCTTTATTATAAATTGTAGTATTGTTTGTAAATTAAAATATTTGTGTTAAAGAAAATTGTGTACATCAGTCTTGTTCACAAATATCATAAATTTGATATATATCAACATTTAGTTAACTTCTAAATCCAAATTACAATTTAATTCAGTTTTAGGCTATTTGAAATTGTAATATGCAACAGGACAGTATTATCATAAAGTCTAAATTGTTAGCAATGTTTTGAAATATTAACATCTCTGTTTGTATGAGAGGAGAGCACGTTAGGGGTAGGTCAAGAATGATTAGGGTTTTGCTCCTTAAAACACCTTTCTAGAAAACAATAGTAATGAATTAACATTTGCCTAATAAATATTGTGGATGAATTAATGAGAAGTAAAACATCTTTTTCATGCATTCCTGTTGAAACAATTATAATGAGCACTTTTTTTCAATAAATAACTTCTTTATAAAGAAAGTTTACAAATCTCCCTTGCTTTCTTGGAGAGTTGTGCCTTATTGGGTAATATGATGTGAGGAGTGGTATTACCCAGAGGAACCATGATGTAAATATTATAGGACTTACAAGTGTCCCAGCCATCTTCTACCCTCAACCTGTTTCTGTACTCTCTCCTGAAATAATTTTAAAACATGTAGTAACAAAAATGTGGCTGTACTAAACAGTGTAAGTAATTACTATCAACCCTGTATCATATTGTATTCTGCATTGAGTTTAACACTGTTGTGCATAACTCCTACTCTAACCTATGACAGGCTATTTGTTCAAGCCTTTCAAAATGTAAATGGGCATATATTTCATTAATGTGCAACATTTAAATATGGAATCAGCCAAATTCTTTCAAAGATATTCTTCATCCACATTATGTGTAAATTTGTCACCCCCTCCCTGAAATGAACCACAAAAGTAAAGATTTAAAATGTCTTTGGCTGTATATTCCATAGCATAAGTTATTTTAAAAAATGAAGGTCTATTCAAAGAAATGCCTTACATGTTTTACTTGAAAAATCTGCTTTCCTACTGGTAAAATTTTATAAATGTTTAGTAGAGGTTGTGTTTTGCATCAAAGATATTTAGAAACTTTTCAAATGAATATCTGAAACCATTACTGTCTTTGTTCATTTCTTTTACAAAATTACTTTATGAAACTCAGCTTATTATTTAGAGAAGTAGGGAAACATTTTGGGAATACACTCTCAGTGACCATTTCTTCTTTTTGAAATGAATATTACCATTTTATCTGTTCCAGAGACTCCAAAAGTAAAGTGTTTGACATACCTATTCTGCAGACTTAGCAACTGGACGTTATCTTTTAGATCACCATGTTTGGTGATCATATTTGATAGCCTGTAGTATAATTTGCATACTTTGAATTGCTTTTTTGTTCACATTACAAGTAACACAATTCAGTGGTTTAGTGTTTCCTTTGTGCAAAAGTACAGCTTTCAGACTTAACTTTAGATGAGTTGATAAAATACTCCATTCTTCAGTATGATGTTCAGTATTTAATTCTTTTATTAGTGCATCAGTATTTGTACTGAAACACAAATTATCTTGCATGCTTTAGTGAGAAGCCTAACATTGATGTTGACTCTTGTTCTTGGGGCTAAAATGTTCCATTGCTATAAACAAGAGTCAGAATGTTTCCCATGCTGCTTTGATAGAGACAACTCATGAATCAGATCATTTAGCTCTTTGTGTGTTCAGATGAGGTGTTTATGTAGAAGTACAACATGAATATAATTTCTTGATGAAGATTATTTATTGTCTTCACAGTTCATCATATCATGGGAACAACAAGTGGCACACATGCTCTTTTTTATTCACATACTGTGTCAATTCAGAATTGCTGATTGTACAATTCACAAGTGAATCTCAATATTTACCTTTGTCACCAATATTACAATGAAAATAGTGATGGTAAGCTATCTTTACCATGTATGATGTAGCAGGAAATGTTTGGGTGATTTTTATACATTCAGATTTTACTTGAACCTACATTTCAAATGATTTTCTAAAATTTTAAAACAATGTTTGTATATATAACTAGAATTTAAATGATTAAAAAAACGTTTTGTAGAATTTGATTATATCATGGGTATCATTCAAGGAAAAAGATTTGACTTTATTTGAATCTCTGTGGAGCATGGTGAATTAACTGAGTGAGTGCAAGACAACTGAGAGAAAGCCATCTGACTAGTACCTTTTTTATGCTAATTTGAACAAGTAGAATGTTCTAACAAACTGAGCATGAGGTATCATGTAATCCTGAATGGATCAGGTGACTGTCGGGATGAAGGAAAAGTGGTGCAATTCACTACAAGTGTGTTGAAAACAAATAACGAATGTGAACAATATATTTGGAATTTTACACCAATACAGTCAGTTTGAAGTTACCAAAACTTTATGCCTGTTACCCATTAACCTGTCAAAGTAAATTTAATTTCATAGAATAAATCTGTTGTACTGAGTTGATGGCATGGTATTTCACACAGTGCTGATAAAATATTACAATATCTCAAAATCTAGAGGTGATGGAAAAATTCCATCTAAATTTTTTAAATCAGCATTATCAATTTACTCTGAGTCACTTGACTTTTCTACAATAGCAATTTTTTGTCCATTGTATTGAGCTTGATTCAACAGCCATGAATCAGCTTTTCATCCATTAGAACTCTCAGAATATATACTTTGGCACTATGAGTAATTTGTATTTACTTGAGAGAAATAAAAAATATGGTTGTGCTATACCAGGTTTTGCATATGTTACTAGATGACAAGCCAACAAAATTCTCTTATTCTCTTTGTTAACCTGAAAATGATCTAAGAAGGTTGAAACATTGTTCTGTACTTTGTTTTAATTAGTTTTAATACCCGTACCAGCTGTTTTGATGATACATCTCCATAAGTGTTGCACATATTCATTTTGTTGCTCTATAATTCTTTTCAGAATGGTGTAAATGCTGTTTCAAATTGTAGAATTACTTTGTGTTATGGTATATAAACAATATTTTACAGTAGCACTTCAGTGAAAATGTTATAATATCATGCAGTTACTTTGTCTATTCCATCTTTTACTCATTTGAAAAATAACTTCAGTGTGTGGCCCAAGCATGGTATTAACTTTTGATCTATATCAGTTACAGCTTTCACACACTTGGAAACTTTGTCTGATACAATTATATCAACCTTATTCAAGATGTTCCAGTTTTGTAGACACTGAATTATGACTTCACTAGCATTAGGTGGTGAAAGTCACAGATTTAAATAAAATGGCTCTTCAAGACCTTTTCATCTGTTATTAATTATTATTATTAATATTCTCTTAGGCTGGAGAAATTTTGTATAATAGCCTGTAATTGCATATACAATTTCCAGAATATTCTTAGGTTTGTATTGTTTGCTGTTATTTTTACATCTTATTTTAAACTACTAATTTATAGCTGTATTCAGCTTACATAGTAAGGTGTACAGTATGAAAAATCAGATTTGAGGAATGTGTGCAAGACTTAGAAAACAGATATTTATTGAATAAACTAATTCTGGGGTAAACATCATTGACAAGGAAAATGAGATCTCTCACTTGAGTATGTTTTTATTAAATAAACTAATTCTTCATTAAACTTAAAGCATAATTGTTATTAGATGTGCTGTGATAAAACTAGTAAAGAATTATTTCTGTAGTGCATATTGGTGCATAAAAGACATTTTAATACTAGTTGTAAACAACCTTATAACATGAACTTTTTTTTTTAATTGAACTTTTGACATTTTGCTTTACAGTTTGAGTGATCTACTAAAATACAAAGTGTAACTTGATAGTATGTAATGATGTTGCATTATATCATTGGACATGAATGAAAAAAAAGCAGAACCTGGTGGTATTTGGAATTAAATTAACAAAGTGTAAAACCATGTAATGAATATTAACAACATATATCTGTACACAATATTTATTTTTGTGTGTAAACACCTTGTCTATATGGATAATTGCCATCTTTGACTAACTTCTGATAAAACTTGTTAAAGCAACTATCAAATAGTGAACTTTTAAAATTATGATTTCAAGGAGTGTTAAAATTAACTGGGAGTGTATTTTGCTGTTTCAATTATTTTTATTTCCATAATGGTATCAACTCCTTTTTAGTCTCTCATCAAGTATTAAAAAGTGTTGGGTTAGTTATCACCAATAATGCAAATGGTATAATAATACATGATGATAATTCATTTATACACTTCTTGGTACACCATAATTTGAAAAAAAATAACAAAAATCCATGTTTTAACTATTAAATGTTCCTAACTGTCTGAGTACAGGCTCCTAAACATTGATAATTAGATCTAAAGTTTACATACACAAAGAATGAATTTATCCTTTAGAAGCATAATGTTTTTGTGTATATAAATATGTATATATGGGTGTGTGTGTCTAAATTGTTTGTATATATAATCTAAAACCTGTAATTATTTTTTTTCATGTAATGTTTTAGTTGTGGAACATTGAAAATGAATGAAACTGTAGAGTGACTATTAAGGTTAATTACTGGAGGATTGTATAAGGGGTAATCTCATATTGTCATGTATGAAACATATTTAAACTTAGGCTTTACTGTCGATTTTTAGGTGCCTGTTTTAGTTTGTATTGGGTTGTAATAAAATTGCTTTATTTATGACTCATGGGAAGGTAAAGAGTGAACTTAATGTGTCTCATGTTATTGATGTAATTGTTTTAAAGGTAGCCATTTATAAATGTAGTTTTACATTTGTGTAAATGTAAAAGTGTCACTGTACAATTAACCAATAAGAATTATTGGTTTCCATGTCAGCTAGCACATATAAATTCATGGGCTGACAGTTTTCTTTTAATTACATATTTTATGTCAGTATGCACTACTAATTGCAGTGATGTTTCATTTTTATGACAATTTTACCTTACAGAGTTTTGAAAACCCAATAGACAATAATAAATAAGAAACCCAGAGTATAAGCAGGTAAAAAGTAATTTTATTGTGGTGAACTTGAGTTGACAAGTAGTCACACTTTAAATACTTAACTGCAAGGCCTGGTCTATTGAGTGGCATGTATTATAGATATATGCATTAAATTCATTACCTTTTTATTTTTAAATGGTATGTGGAACATTCTTAACACTGTATCATACAAAAAAATGGTAATTTAAAACAGTAAATCTTTGGTTTAGAATCACGGTGCTGTTGGTTTTTTGTTTTATAAAATTTCTAGCATAAACAATGCAAAACTTTTACATAATTGTGGTTTCTGAATTTATAGTACACATGCTGATAAAAAGTGTGAAAATGCACGTACATGCTGAAATACTAGTAAGCAAAATACACTGCATGTGACTACATTCAACTTGTTTTCAGTTTTCATTACTTATTACCTAACTTGAACATTGTAGGACTATATGTAATTAAATGGGAGAACTGTTCATACCAACAAGTTAGCAACATAATGAAGGTTAATGGTGTTAAGCTATTTTTAATTAGACCATGTCTAGTAAATTACATCAAACAGTGAAATGAACAAGTTATTAAGCATTGCAGTCCACATTTCTTGGAGTTAATAAAGAATAATGAATTTTAACTTGCAGGTAACATTTTCATTAAAGCTGCTCACTGTAAGTAATAGTATGTTTTTTATTATATGTTTATATGTTATTGTACAATGTACACAAGTTTATCATTAAATTTGATGATTATGATGGATCTAAATACATATATATAGGACCTAGAATACTTCCATTTCTTTCATATACTAGATGGCCTGTTGAGTCCTGGTGCTGATTGAAGAATATCCCTTATATCAGCACTGAATATAGTACATGTGGCTCACATATTATTACATGTAGTTATAAGCTGTATTATTAATATTGTATGAGAGATATTGACTGAAATATAAATTGCAATATTTGAGTCTGTATAGGAAGTAAGAAAAGTGCTTCAAGTATAACTTGAAACATTTCCAGGAACTGTAGAAAACACTTATAGGAAATAAGGATTCTTCCCAAAGAATATCAGAAAGAGGGAACTGTTATAGATGAAGAAACCTGATCATTATAACTAACATTGTGAGGATTTGATAACTTATGACACCAAAGAGATGATAGCCCAAGTATGAGTCATTCAGCCCATCCAGAACAAAGGAAATATAAAGGCTAATAAGACATCAGGAAGTAACTAGATATAAAGGTCAGAGCTCAGCTGAGAATACTCCACCTGCCATTAATAAATAAGAAACTTCTTGTTTCAAGAAATCTTTCAAGTAGTTCATGGCTTTTGTGATGAAAAGTGTTGTAGTATGTTAATCAACACTTGTTCTATAGTCAAAATAGTTTGATCTAACTTGGTAGCAATGGTTGGAAACTGCTTCTAGATGTGAAGAAAGAAGAGCAAGTGGTTCAAACAGTAAGTAAACATAAAGCTCCAGTAAGGTAAAAATTAGAAGTTACCCTTATTGCAGTAAATTTCTCTACGCATCATGATAATTTGGTATCAAGGAAAACTACACTGGGAACAGACTTTATGCAGAGACCTGGATATAAGGGTAACCTAGGTTGAATAACTTAACAGTTTGACTTTGAAATCACTATGTACTATATATCAATTATATTAAACAAGAAGTTGAATTCCCATGACAACAAAGGAGAGCAGTAAGTGTACCATGAAGCTATGAAATACTCTTTCAAACTTTGGTAGAAATAAATTTACATCTAATGAATGGATGGTAAAAGAATTAAACTCTCTGGCATGTCCTGATGGGTTGATACAGTTATGACAGAAAGTATTTGTACCCCTGCATCACGAGTAGTTTTTTCCTCATAACTTAAAAAGTATCATGATTAGGATAATGTAAGTACGGTATATTATAAATATTATACTAACAAATTTCTACATAAATTTTTATGTAAATTGAACGACAAATAAACTGTTTATAAACAAATAACCAAACATAGGAGGGGCAGAAAGTGTTTGTGCATCTACTTTAATAGTTAGTTGTGTAGCCTTTCATGTGAATTACTTGACGCAATCTCTCCTCAGAGCTTTCCATGATTGTTTGACAGTACTTGACTGGTATTTTCTTCCATTCTTCTTTACAGAAGGCCTCCAACTCTTGCAAGTTTTTCGGATGATGCTGATGAACCCTGGTCTTCAACTCATGCCATACGTTTTCAATTGGGTTGAGATCGGGTGACTGCGATGCCCACTCCAGAATGCTTATACGGTTCCTCTGTAACCAGGATTGCACATATTTCGATGTGTGCTTTGGGTCATTGTCGTGCTGGAAGATCCAACGATACCCAAGCTGCAAGTTCCAAGCATCATTCTTGATATAAGTGCCTAATACATCAACGTACTCTTCTTTTTTCATTATTGCATTGATGCGGTGAAGGCTTCCTACACCAGAAGAGCTGAAGGAACCACATAGCATGATCAAGCCACCTCCATGTTTAACTGTAGGGACAGTGTTCTTTGGAAGATTTTGTTCCCCCTTTTTATGGAAAATATTGTGAACATCATTGTGGCTGAAAGCTCAATTTTAGTCTCGTCTGACCAAAGAATACTCTTGCAACAGGTAAAGGGTTTAGCTACATGCTTTCTTGCATACCTCAGTCGTGCTTCTAAATGAATAGGCTTGAAACATGGAATTCTACAAGGCACGAATGCTTCAAACCCAGAAAAGCATAACATGTTCGTAACTGTAGAGGTGCTTACTTCAACCCTAGCCCCTCGGTGTGGGTTCCTGTACGTGGTGAGGGGACCTCCCAGGGAAGGTTCTGTTCTATCTGGTTACCTACTCTGGGATCTAAACATCCACCCACGTGTTTGCCGTGCATGGCGACCTGTGAAGGGGAGGAGAGGATCCTGGTGGTTGAGGGGTCCAACCCTAACACACCACTTTGGCCTCAAATTCCTGTTTACGGGCGGCCTTTGGGTGGCCCCCCTTGGGTCAATCGGCTGGTCCACTTGGGCTAGAGTCAACCAAGTACCAGTGTTGGAAGTTCTCAACGGGTGTTGTGGACATTGTGCCTGATGCTGGTGTTTGGGTATAGTGCTCACGAAACCCTGGCGTTGCTGCATTGTCCTTGCGTGACTTTGTAGTGTGTCCCCTTGTAGGGCTCCATGGTGGGTGGGGTCAGTGGGTACCAAAATTTTTTCTTTTTCCTATGGATCCTCTAAAAAATTTAAATAAAATTGTAAAAAAACAGTCAATGGGTAAGCGACCACATCTTGAATACTCAGAACAGCAATCTTCAACATCAGTAACACACGTACCTCATTTTCTTATATTACATCTCTTTCGGAAAAACCTTTAGGGCAAATGTCCCCTTTTTTTATTCAAAAGGGACTAGAGGGACTTGCTGGCTCTCCAAAATCAGTAAAGAAACTTCGATCTGGTGACGTATTGGTTGAAACATCCACATCCCAACACAGTGAACTCCTCTTGAATTCAAAGGCAATTGGGGATATACCTATTGAGGTTACACCCCATGCTACCTTGAATTCTTCACGAGGAGTTATTGTTCATAGGGATTTGAAGAACATTTCTGAGTCAGAGATTCTTGCTGGTCTCTCCACTCAAGGAGTTTCTGCAGTGAGGTGCATCTCCACTCGCAAAGATGAAATTACACTGCCAACAAATACCCTCGTTTTAACATTTACTTCACCACGTGCACCTGCCACCATCAAGGCAGGTTATCTCATTTGCAGGGTTCGCCATACATACCAAACTCTCTTCGATGTTTCCAATGTCAGAGATTCGGCCACTCAAAGACATCTTGTCGTGGTTCCCTGACATGTGCTCGTTGTGGAGGCAAGGACCACGATGCCTATGACTGTGACATGAACCCACGTTGCGTAAACTGCAATGGTTCTCACCCCTCTTACTTTCATTTTTGCCCAAAATGGTTGGAGGAAAAAGAGGTGCAGCGTTTGAAAACGACACATAACATTAGTTATCCTGAGGCTCGGAAATTGCTGTCCACAACTCCATCTCGGACATATGCTGCTGCACTTCATTCCACAACTACAGTGGGAGTGCAGACAGATCTCTCTGTGCCTCCAAGAGAATCGTTTTCAAAACAAATGAAAAGCCTTTTGACCTCTGTGGTTAAAAAGGTTGATGAATCGACTTCCACACCTATCTCTGTTCCTCCCATACCTTCCAAGAAACCTCAAGATCCACGTTCTTCAGTTTCAAATACAGGCATTTCTTCTGATACATCTTTTTCTCCCACCACAAGAGACAAAACAATTATTCGTTCACGTCCTCAGTCACTGGATTCCCCTTCCAATAACAAAAACCTGCCCACCCGACACAGAGCAGGATCCATGGAGGTTGA
Organism: Tachypleus tridentatus; assembly: GCF_004210375.1. NCBI lineage: Eukaryota > Metazoa > Arthropoda > Merostomata > Xiphosura > Limulidae > Tachypleus > Tachypleus tridentatus. Next base: position 57,411,451 of record NC_134825.1, read on the forward strand.
TAGACCTCCTCCGACTAAAGACAGTAAATAAAAAAGACGTGGTCGTAAACCGAAGGGTTCTCCAGCCACTTCACCTACCCGTTCTTAAAAATGGCCACCTTGATACAATGGAACTGTCGAGGTTTACGTTCTAATCTGGATGATATCAAAACGCTGATTGCTTCCTACCATCCTGTTTGTCTTTCTTTACAAGAAACATTTCTCAAAACTGCTGATACTGTCTCCATTCGGCAGTTTTCTCTGTACAGAAATGACAGGTTGTGTGATGGTCGAGTACATGGAGGGGTGGCACTGTTGGTTGATCAACACGTGCCCACCCTGTCTTTGTCACTCAACACACCCTTGGAGGCTGTAGCCATCCGTGTTTCCTTGGGTCATACCATCACTGTTTGTTCTCTGTACCTGTCCCCTGGAAAGACCTATGATCAATCAGATCTTGATGCTCTCGTTGAACAATTCCCATCTCCATTTCTAATCCTAGGGGATTTTAATGGACATCATCCCTCTGGGGAAGTGCTATTATTGATGAGAGGGGCCGATCACAATCTTTCTCTTTTCAATACTGGTTCTTCCACTTACTTTCATGCACCTAGTCAGTCCTTTACCGCTATTGATCTCTCAGTTTGCTCCCCTTCATTATTCTCCCATTTTTCATGGAGGGTTGACAGTAATCCACTAGGCAGTGATCATTTTCCGATCCTTTTGAGAGAGACTGGCCGTGGTTGATGCCACCCTACCTGCGTGCCCCGGTGGAAGCTGGATCAGGCAGACTGGTCCACTTTCACTGCTCTCGCAGAACTTGATCCTGCCATCGTAAATCAGCCATCAATAGACGACTGTGTAGCAGCGGTAACTGACTGTATTACACATGCAGCTGCTCAGTGTATTCCTAAAACCTCGACACGTTTTCCACTATATCATCGTCCGTGGTGGAATCCTGCTTGCCACTTAGCACGGAAGGCTCAAAAGCGGGCCTGGGATACTTTTCGTAGATATCCCACACTTTCAAATCAGGTTGCTTTCCAACGGGCCCGTGCACATGCTAGGTGGGTAAGACGTCACAGCCAGAAAGAATCTTAGATTAAGTTCACAACCAGTATATCTTCTACCACCAGTTCCAAGATCATATGGGACAGGATTCGAAAGGTTAATGGACACTACAATTCTATCCCCCTCTCGATCTTACTCTCTGATGGTCAGGAGGTGACTGATGTTCGGAAATTCGCTAACACTCAAGGTGAAAGCTTTTGCCGAGTATCTAGCACTTCTGCTTGTTCCTCCACCTTCCTGGCCATCAAGACTCGGGCAGAGCGATCACCTCTTTCCATTCGAACTGACTGTTTCTTTGACTATAATTGTCCCTTTACCCTGGTGGAACTAAAAATGGCCCTTCATCGGTCTGTTGGACCTGATGATATTCATTATGACATGCTGCACCATCTATCTCCTGCTTCTCTTGATGTCCTTCTGATTGTTTTCAACCGGATCTGGCAGGAGAATGTTTTTCCTGATGCCTGGTGCCAGGCTATTATTTTACCTTTCTCTAAGCCAGGGAAAGATCCCAAGATTCCTTCAAACTACCCTCCAATTGCTTTGACGAGCTGTCTCTGTTAGACATTAGAAAGGATGGTTAATGCTCGTCTTGTTTGGTTCCTTGAATCAAACAACCTCCTCTCGCCCACCCAGTGTGGGTTCCGTCGACAGCACTCCACCACAGACCACCTAATTCATCTTGAAACATCTATCAGAGAAGCCTTTCTCAACCGCCAACATCTTGTATCAATATTCTTTGACATAGAGAAGGCTTACGACACAACATGGAGGTATGGCGTTTTGCGAGACCTCCATACATATGGGTTACGTGGCCATCTACCCATGTTTATTAAAAATTTTTTAATGGACAGGAGATTCCAAGTTCGTGTGGGTTTGACACTTTCCCATTCTTTTGTACAGGAACTTGGAGTCCCTCAAGGCTGTGTATTGAGTGTTACACTCTTCAGTGTAAAGATAAATGCCATCACTGAACAACTCCCTCTCACTGTTGCGAATGGGCTGTATGTTGACGACTTTCACATCTCATGTCAGTCGTCAAACATGAGATATATTGAGCGGCAACTACAAACTGCCCTCAATTGTGTACGGAAGTGGACTATGGCAAACGGCTTTAATTTCTCTCTCTCCAAAACTGTATGCATGCACTTTTGCCGTCAACGGGGTATTCATCCTGATCCTGAACTTCATATCGGTGAAGTTTTGCTGCCAGTGGTCCTGGAGACCAAGTTCTTGGGGCTTATCTTTGATCGTAAACTGACCTTTATACCACACTTAAAGCAGCTTGGTCAAATGCACAAGAGCACTGAACATCCTCCGTGTTCTCTCTTCTACCAGTTGGGGGCAGATCGTTGTTCAATGATAAAGGTATATCGTGCTCTTATTAGATCGAAACTCGATTATGGATCAATGGTCTATGGCTCTGCCAGACCTCGCCTTAAAGATGCGGACCCGTTCATCACCAAGGACTTCGACTCTGCACTGGGGCTTTCCGTACCTCTCCAGTTCAAAGTATATGCATTGAATCTCATGAACCTTCTCTACACCTTCGCGTTTGCAACTATCTTTACAATATACTTGAAACTTCATTCCTTACCAAAGCATCCCACCTGGAAATGTGTTTTCCTTCCTTGGTGGGCAGTACTTTTTCAGAACAGACGATCTGTCATTGCTACGTTTGGCCTTCGCATCCGGGAGCAATTGGATGAATTGGGTCTGTCCTTGGATAACATTGCAGATTCCACAGGTCGGCCCATCCCACCATGGCTTATTACAGCCCCCAAATGTGACCTTTCTTTCAGTCACCTAAAAAAAGGCAGATACTCCAGATTGGAAGTACCGTTTTTTATTCAATGAATATCTTTCAAACAATCATTCAGTTCTTATTTATACAGATGGTTCCAAATCAGGTAATTCAGTGAGCTCTGCTATGGTTTGCTATGGGTCAGTAGTTGCGCGCAGAATTCTTTCTACAGCTTCTGTGTTCACTGCTGAACTGTATGCCATATCTCTTGCCCTGGATCATATTGCAGCTGAGCAGTACTCCAACTGCACTATTTATACTGATTCGCTTAGTTCTATACTTGCCTTGGAATCGCTACACGTTAGCTCACATCCTATTCTCACTGATATTCGAAACCGACTGGCCCATTTCTCATTAGCAGCTACTTCAATACAGTTTTTCTGGATACCAGGCCATGTTGGTATTCGCGGGAACGAGCTTGCAGACATGGCAGCTAAATATGTCTGCTTCAGCACCATCACTCCTATGCCTATTCCGTACATGGACTATGGTGTTGTCTTCAAGGCTCGGCTTTGTGCCAGCTGGCAGTCCACTTGGAATGAGCAACGTGACAACAAACTTTTTCAAATCAAACCCAAAATTGGACTTTGGCCATCTAGCTTCCGTAAAGTTCGGAAGGAGGAAGTTGTTCTCACTAGGCTACGCATTGGTCACAGTTTTTTAATTCATCATTTTCTTTTATCTGGAACTGATGCACCAATGTGTAGTTTGTGTAACACTCAAATCACTATCAGCCACGTTTTACTTTCTTGCCATCGTTACAATTCTCAACGACGGCAATATTTTAAACATATTTTTTCCCAGAGTCAATCTGTAACATTGGACAGAGTTATTAGTGATGGTGACTCAGTCCACCTTGATAATGTTTTTAATTTTTTAATGGCCATTAACCTTTTTAATCTCATTTAAGTGTTGCATATTTTTCATAACACCTTTTTAGTTGTGGTTCCTTTTTTACAGTTTTAATCTCTCTCCTTCAATTTGACATTGGACAATGGCCAGAACATTAAATAACTCGACACCAGGACTGGAAAGGCCAACTTCAGGTGACTAACGCTCCTGTTTGAGCTATCCGTTTGAACTACTCGTTAGTCATCCTGGCGAGTTGTTATTATACTTTTGCTGCATATCATTTCACACTTTTACTACTTAACTTTTTAGTACTGGCCATATTGACTCATAACCCGAACCAGGACTGGAAAGACCAACTTCAGGTGACTGACGGTGGTTTTTATACTTACCTGTTAGTCTTCCTGGCGGGTTATGATCATTACCATTCTGCTACAGGTAGTTCTTTACAACTTTGTTGACTGGATGTCAACATTGGTTTTTATGCCATTTTCTGTTTTAATTGCCGTTTTGCTTTTATCTTCAATTACTTTTACAAATTTTACTCCATTTACTTGACTTTTATCTTTTTACTGGACATTAGGCTACTCATTATTACGATTTTGCGGAGTGTCTTTTAAAACTTTTATTCTTTTACATTTTGCTCATAGCTGCTATGACACATAACTCGGAACCAGGACTGGAAAGGCCAACTTCAGGTGATTGATGGTGGTTCTTGAACTTACCTATTAATCTTCCTGGCGGGTTATGATCATTACCTTTTTGCTAGAGTAAATACCTTACAACTTCTTATACTCTGCCTTCTATCTTAACATTGTAGACTAGGTGTCAACATTGGTTTTATACTTTTTTGTTTTACCTTCATTTACATTTATGTCTATTACTACATTTATTTATTTATTTTTATATTTTTTTTACATTTTTACCGAATGTCTGGCGCAGATAGCCTCGCTGCTTTGTGCCATAAAACACTAGATCAATCAATCAATCAATTCAACCCTAGTTTCCCTTACCAGTTTCTGTATGTCATTACATGTTAAGTGAGGGTTCCTACTAATTTCTCTGAGAACCTTCATCTTGGTTCTACGGGAATTTTTGTGGGTGTCCGGAACGAGGGAGGTTAGCAGTTGATCCTGTAAGCTTAAACTTGACAATTATGCTTTGAACAGTAGATTTTGGCACATTAAGTTGTGTAGCAATACTGGAAAGAGACACACGAGACTTGTATTTTACAATAATTTGTTTTTTTAAATCACTGGACAGTTGTTTCCTGTTTGCCATGATGACCAAGCAGATAATGACGGAGACGGCGCTAAATTGCCGGAAGTACATTTTTTGCTGGTTAAATTCCAATAAATATAAATCCAGTGTCTAGTTCTGGAATGGTATAATGTAGTTTATTTGCCAAAGTAAACAAAATTTTTTATGGAATATCGTTTTTTTCACACATTCTGAAATGTATGAACACTTTCTGTTCCTCCTATTTTTGGTTATTTTTTTATAAACAGTTTATTTGTTGTTAAATTTGCATAAAAATCTATGTAGATGTGTGTTAGTATAATATTTATAATATACGATACGTCGATTAACCTAATCGTGATACTTTATAAGTTATGAGCAATAAACTACTCGGGATGCAGGGGTACAAATACTTTGTCATAACTGTTGCTGGAAAGATCATGTGGGTCTAAAGAATAAATTGTCATCATTAGAGCCATGAATATAACTAATCATAGAATTCTAGTCAGATTTGGATTAGAAACTGCAAGGTTTGAGTATGTACATTAACATAAAAAAGACATGAAATAGTCACCTTTGACGAAAGACATAGGAAGTCTGTCAAACCATTACTTAAGGATAGCTTACCACCTTACTTGTAAAGAGTTTTAGGAACAAAATTGTTGAGATCTTTACAACTGGTCAGTGCCAGTGGTTACACAATTTATTCATGGATTTGGTGACTTAGGCTAAACAAGTGAATATGTCAGTGAATTTAGACAGCTTTCTTTTGTAAAACAGACTGAGGCTTACAAGGATATTTAGGCCATGAAGAAAAAAGTGATCAAAGTAAGTAGAGTTCATTTTACATTGTTTATTATACGTGTGCAGAAAGAGAATGTATCTACAAAGTTCTGCATGGTCTACTCGAAGGTAAATGAAAATTACAAATAAGGATTCCTCCCCACTGTTAAGGATTAAAATAGTTTTCAATATTGAATTTTAAGAATGGATATTGACAAATGCAAGTAACTTAAATCAAGTAAGAAGACAACAGCTTTTACTATGGAAATGGAATATGAAAGTTTGTCTTGTATGGTAAATTAGATTACCATACAAAATTTTAATCAATGTATTGTGTTAAGCAAAATGTCTAATACATGTGTTTTGAACAAATGCTTCTTCTTGGTAACTTAATAGTAAACTTGAAAGCTTGTAACAGTAACTTGGGTGGGGTTCAATACTTGTGCTGCACACGGTGCAAAATATTTAGTTTAACTAAAACAAACAAAATTGTTCAAATGTTTGCATTTAGAAATAAAAGTATGAGTGATATATTCTGTTACTTATGCAATAACGTAAGTTTGGATATGAATGGTGAATGCATATATGGTACATATAATATATATCAGACTTTTAACAGTGCATGAGTGACCTTGACTTGGAGTTGTATCTGCAGTAGTTTATACATTGATATTATATGTAATAAAAAACTGGTTAAATCTTTCCAACTTTTTAGAAACTAGTTTTATTGTGTTTGTTCTTAGATACAGGTAGTATATTAAAATGTTGAATATTTGCCTTGTAGTTCTGGGAAGTAATATCAGATGAACATGGGATTGACCCAACTGGTACTTATCACGGAGACTCTGATTTACAGTTGGAAAGGATAAATGTGTATTACAATGAAGCCGTAGGTATGTATATTTTTGTGTGAAGTAAGCTGTGCAACTTGTCCTTTTAATCATTTGAGGGCTTTTTAACCAATAATTACCAGATGCTTGGGTTAAAAATGAAGTGTTGAGTACTACTAAAACCTCATGATGGAGATTTGTAATTAGTTAAAACATATATCTTTTTAGTCCTCTCGTCATAATCTTGTATGGGTGCATGAAATAGAGGCTTTGTATTTTGCTGGGAGATGTTACCCAATTTCTGTTGTAAACCATCACAGTTGGTAATCTGTTCAGAGTTTATACAGGCTATTGTTTTCAAAATTTTGTTTAAACTCTTTAAAGTACTAAAGTAGTAGGAGTTTGTATTTTGGAAAACACAAGCATTTTTAGAGTGTTAACTTTTATCAGTGACTAGTTTTAAAATTTTCAATGGGAACATGTGTGATTGTATAGCATTTAGTAAAAGCTTCTGTTTTTAACTTGATAATAAAGAAAGTATAATTATTATGAATTTGTTAATTTTCAAGGATGTTCAGAATGGATTCACTATAACATCAGCAAAAATCTACAATATAAATTCCACGTATAGTTAAAGCATTGATGAATAATAAATTCATTTGGAAAGATAAAAAACAATTTAGAATTAAATTATTTTTCCTTTAGTAAATTATCACATATTTTGAAATGCCTACATTTTATAAAAATGCACACCATGCATAAAAGATTTATAAAAATCATAATCTGATATGTTAGTGATAATAAATGACAAACACAGAGGTGATAAATAATAACATTTATTGAATGTTTTGATATATGAAATTTCTGTCTTTAGCAAATTGCTACAGGAAATGCAAAACAGTCATTATAATTAACAACATAAGGTTAAAAAAAGAAACAAAAACAAGTTTAAAATGTCATACCAGTAAAAGAACTTGAATATAGGCTCAGATTAAACAAAATGAGCAAAATACTTGTAGAATTAATGAAAACAAACTACTTAAGACATTTTAATGAACTTCTGTTGTTAATTAAAATAATGAAGATTGTGTTTAATGAGATAACTCTTAACCCTATCACGACTGGTGAGTATACTTTAGGCATTGTTTATACCTGCATATGAAATTCTAAATTTTAAGTAAACCAAAATGTATCCAATAGTATTTTATCAAAGTCAAAATAAAACATTTTAGAATTAATATTTTGTCATTTTGTAATATTTATGCAATTTAAGATGAAAAACTTCCCAATTTTCATTTCTACGTACCTCTTAGGCATCTAATCTGTAAAAATGAATTTATCAAATGTGAAACATCTTCAAGATACACATGTTCAATATAGAAAAAATGGGGAAAAACTGCTGGTTCACAAAAGGTATAGTGGATAAAATTAAATAAAAGCATAATAAATGTTGTACTACATTTGAAATGACAAGCTACAATGATGGGAGATGTAGAAGATGGAGAGTTGAATAAACAGTGACTTTGAAAATCAGGGAGGATATATGAAGTGACATTTTCAATGTAGGAAAATTGACATTGGAGTCAGATTTTTGTAAGTACTAAAATTCCACACCCTCCTAAATCCATTGTACTAATCTTTAGTGCACCATAAACAAACTGAAAAATCCCAGTGTCTGTATAAGTTTAGCTCTACATGTAGGGTTGGGGCCATGGTACATGTCATGATCTTTTACAAATTTACATTCAAAATTTAATTAAACAACTTTATTATTAATTTATATTGGTAAACTTGAGATTAAAACAGTTTGTAATGCAAATTTTAATATTATGTAAGTTTTAATTGCTTAATGTTGAAAGATAATGTTTCATTTCTTTATACCATGTGATACTTGTGATTCCAAGTTGCCTATTTTGGATATTCTCTGTACTTCTATATGATTTTCTGAGTTTGGCACAAACTTATGTACTTGTAAGATAAGGTATAATGTAAGTATGTAACCTCCATTCCTTTTGCTGTACTAAGATATGAACAAAGTCTATTTCGAAGCACTTTCTGAATTATTCAGAGTCCATTTGAAAATCACTTCAAATAGCTAACAGTATTATTTTAATTCACTTATATTTTAGTTAGGAAAGCTAATTAAATTATAATAGTTTTAGGATGTTGTATTATTTGTGTGTAGTAATATTTTGTGTTCTGAGTTGAATATTCGATGGAAATAAAAATTATATTATGTACTATCAAAAACCCTACTAAAAATAGGTTTAAGTTTCATCAAGGCTTTGAGAGTAAAAACTTGAGAAAGTGCAACATTTTTTATGTTAATACAAAATTTATATTGTGTATTTTCTAATTACTGTTACAAAGTAAATAGTGTAAAAATTAGAAACTTAATTAGAATCTAAATGAAAAAACAATTACTCATGACAGCATCTGCATATATTAAATGTGATTGTGCAATTTGACATGTATGCTGGTAACTCAGTTTCATGTTTATGTAAAGCTGTCATGCTGTAATGAATAGATTTTGCTGTATGCTGTGAGGGTCTAAAATACAGAGGTAAAGCAATAAATCAATTTTAGCTTTGGCTGTCAGAATAATGTGTAACTGTCTGATACAATATATAATTATTCTGGAAAGAAAATCAGTTGGGTGAAGTTAGTGTTGGTTAGAAAAACAACATAAAATATAAAATTTTAGGGATAAAGCTTTTAATATTCATTTAGGATGTTTTAGATGCTATGCAAATGAAATGTGAAAATTGTAAGATGAAAATATGTTTTATCCTTAACATGGAAATTGTTTTACACTCAAATTAGTCAGACTGACTTAGTAAATTCACAGACAGAGCTTTGGTAAATATACTTTATACATTATTCTGACTTTTGTAAACAACATACCTATAATGTTTAACACTCCTACGGAAAGTGGGGCCTAATAGGCCCCAGAGCAACTTGAAAGGTTATTAATATTAGGCTAATAATTTTGTATTTAAATGAAATTGCCATTTAAATCCATTAATGAATGGATTAACGAGATTCCCACTGTCCCTATCTACTATCTAGCGAAACCACAGCCAGGGGAACGGGCTTGGAGAAATCAGGACTAGAAACGTCTTTTCGTAGGAGTGTTAATAAAAGCTTAGCAAATTATATAAAGTTACATGTAGTATATTCAGAATTGAATATTCGTTACAGTATGGCTCATAGAGTTAAACCTATCTCAATGGACAGGTCAAAGAGCACATGTCCCAGTTAAATTGATATCAAATTATAATTTATAATCCAAATTTTAAAACATGTTTTAATTTTTTAATTCAAAAGGAAATGTTAACAAAATGTTTGTACTTTTTTTATGTGTTATCTTGTGTTTTTGGTCAGTTTATAGTATATTATGTCAATCAAACACTGTCTGTAGTTCACCATTGGGTATTGTCACTGGAAATGAACATACTAAATGTTGATTGTGTTTTTGTTATATGTGTCATGGGCCTTTTCTTTGTATTTAATTTTTAATTTTATTCAAACATCTAATCATCCCTTGTGTTCTTTTTTGTTCTGTTTATTTACCATTTTAGTTCTTTATTTATTTTATTCTTTTTGAAATAGAATAATATCAAATGTCAGCATACAGCATTATGAACATTGCATAATAAAAATTCAAACATCAGTATTGATTAAATATTTAGTGTTATACTTTCATGTACTTTTAAGTTGTAGATATGTATTTTAGCTCATAAAGAATACAGTATCTTTTTGTGAATTGAGTAAATTGATTATATATTTCCATAGCGTAACAATGTAAAGACTGTTAGCAATACATTTAATTGTTATTATATTCATTAGTATCCAATGTAAACAAAAATAAAATGTTTCTTATTCAAAGCTTGTATAGCACAATATATAAGACTGTGGACTTTGACCTGGTACTAGACATGAAGGACAGTGACAAAAAATATAATGTACTAAGTTTTTTTTATAAACATGTTCTACTCTGTTTATTTATATTACTATTTTTTAAAATATGTTTAATTCAGTTTTTAACTTTGCTTTGATAATACCTCAATTTATTCTTGAATTCATCTGCATAGTAGAGGACTACAGAAAATATTGGTTACATGTTTATTCTATGAAAAAAAACTTGTATGCAGAGATGCCAACCATTACGACTTGAGTGTAATCATTATGATTTTGGTGTATACATTACGACTATACGCTCATACAGACAAATATTACGACTTGTTGCAACTCCCAAATTATTATATATTATATAAGTTTATACAATAAAGTGATAAATTGTTCTCCCAAGGCTTGAAAGGGGTGAAAAGAAAATTTCTAGTGAGATACAAATAAATTTTGATAATAAATAAAAGACATAGTCCAAATGGCTACTTGCGATAATCATGTTTGTACTTAAAATAATAAAAAAATATTTGTATCTCTGATGTCTACCAATAGTTTGAGTGCAGTGCTTCTCCATATTGGGTACGTGGGGGGAATCCATAGTTACGTCATCAGTGCTTGTCAGCCAATCAGCACTTGCGTAGATGGGTATATCTCATTTTCTAAGTGGCATAGAAACACCAATGTGATCATTCACAAGATGGAAAAAAGAGGCTTCGTTCACCAGATTGTCTTGTTTCTGGCAAATCTAAAAGGACTAAAACTGTGAAAGGGCTCTGTTTACAATCATTATGCTCAGTCATTTGAAATAGTTGGCATCTCTGTTGTATGTTACTGAGGTTCAATTGGTATTAGGTATTACTCTGGATACAAAGATCGAATAATCTAGTAAAATAAGGTATTTGTGTGTGTTACCTCTAATGCATTTTGTACTAATAATGAAAATTATTTCATGTTTCATAGGAGGAAAATATGTTCCTCGGGCAGTTTTGGTGGATCTAGAACCTGGGACAATGGATTCTGTAAGATCAGGACCATTTGGTCAGCTTTTTAGGCCAGACAATTTTGTGTTTGGTACTTGATTTTCTTAATATATTTTAATGTATTTTCACAGAATGGAGAGAGGGCTCATTAACCCCCTCATGAAATTCCAGAAATATATTATTTGAATAGTTTACTTTAAAAAGGTATTAGAAAATACTACCATTTAAGTATAATGTCACAATTAGGTTTACATAAATGAGCCATAATCATCTAGAGAATCACATTCAAACTTCAAGGCAAATAGCCAGCACTCTGCAATGGCTTACCCTCATATGAATAATTTTGTGTATGTTTTTGTGGTGCAAAGTTAGTAAATAAAATGTACACATTTTTCAGTTTTGTATGGCTGTGTTATAATTGTAGTTTTCTTTTTATTTAAAGAAAAAATACTGCATCACCAATACCATACAAAAATACTTGCTTTCTTTTATCAAAAAATTAAACAATGTAACTTATAAATATATCTGATAATTTAAAATGAATTAAGCAACTTGTTGGATTTTTTTAGTGTTTTAGGTGGGTATGGATTAGTGTGCTTGAACTATAGGTCTGAGAATTTATATTTTGTGAAAGTATAGGAAATAAATCTTGGATCCAGTGAACTGTTTATTTCATAATTATATATATTTTTTGTTTTTCCTTTGTAAATATCACTTGCAACTGAGTTATGGATGTTTCATGTGTTTTAAAGTTTTCTAGCTGAGTTCAAGTGATGCCTTCTTTGCCTTCAACTTTTGCTTTGTTAGAAAGGGTGTTATTCTCTACTTAAGTATATTTTTGTTGACAACCAATGCTTTTGTAATGACAGTTTTTACTCTACTGTAATGATAAAAAAAATTAAAACTCTTTAAAATTTTAAGGTCAAAGTGGTGCAGGAAACAACTGGGCAAAAGGCCACTATACTGAGGGTGCTGAATTGGTAGACTCTGTGTTGGATGTCTGCAGAAAAGAAAGCGAAAGTTGTGATTGCTTACAGGGATTTCAAATGACCCATTCATTAGGAGGAGGGACTGGATCAGGCATGGGTACACTCTTGATTTCTAAAATTCGAGAAGAGTACCCAGACAGGATCATGAATACTTTCAGTGTGGTACCTTCTCCAAAGGTTAGAAATAATTTATTACATTTCACTTCTCCAGTAATAGAAATTATCTTAGATGAAGTTTTAATGAATCAAAAATATTTGTTTTAGGCTAATGAATTATGTTTTAATAACATAGTTCATACAAAAAAAAATTCTAGTTTCATTTGGACGTGTATTTAAGTTATTTTCTTTTAATGTGAAACACCTCAATAATCAGTATTTATTATAAGTTAGGTTTTCAAAAACAGTTTTATTTTTAACAGTTTTTAATTTCTGAAAGAAATGTGTGATTTGAGTAATGTTAAGAAATAATGGTCTTTATGCTGTAATTGTCATTAGTGAAATTTTAAATACCTGTGTACTGAAAACTTTTGAATTGTACAATTTTTTAAATTTAAAAGGATGAATGTTTAATGCTGCAAATAACAGTTACTACCAGGGTATGAAAACTTAGGAGATTTATTAAACACACTACATGTTTTACAAAATATTTACCACCAATGCAATAGTGTTTGTCTAGTACATTGAAAATAAACAATTAACTTATCTCTAAATACAAAACAGCAATATTGTTAATATCAAAATCATAAAATAATGACAGTTATAACAAATGTAGAGAAAAGTTATTCATAAAATAATAATAATAAATTTAGGAAAAAGTTATTCATAAAAGTGAAAACAATAATAACAAATCTAGAAATAATATTAAGTTGCATAATAACAGATCTAGTGAGTACTTGTGTTAATATATTTAAACAAATAGTTTACATATCACAGTTTGATAGATTGTGACCTATCACTCCCACCTCTCTACAGACCCCAGGAGTACATGCCACATGACTAACTGCTAAACATTTGTCTAATATGGTACATTACGTCCATTCAAATAAATAGCTATACTTGTTCAGTGCTGCCCTCTGTACGCAAAATTGTTTTTACATGCCACAAGCCTTGAGTACCAACGTACCTGAAGAATCAGTGTAGTTTGACTGTGTCTAGTCACCTGCTAGTACAGCGATAAGTCTACAGATTTACAATGCTAAAATCAGGGTTTCAATTCCCCTCAGTGGACTAAGCAGGTAGCCTCATGTGGCTTTGCTGTAAGAAAACGCACAAACACTCACATGCACTCAACTATCTCTAGCATAAAAATCATCATGTGACAAGTCTCCACCATTGTTCTTTCATTTTTACAAGGATGTGCTCTTCCAAATTTCTACCCATATCTGTGGCACTTTTTTCTACACTGGGTGAAGAGTATGAATAATGCAGAACTGATGCACTTTTTTCTACACTGGGTGAAGAGTATGAATAATGCAGAACTGATGCACTTTTTTCCACATTTCATACTCTACTGGGAGGATCAACTCTTTTATGGTTTCTTTCAGATGCTTTTGAAGGATGTTTCTTACTTACCCTCACGCTGGTCCCACCACCTATTTAATGTGCAGTTCTAGCTGTTTATGTGATAGGAGGTAGTGTACCATATCAGAAGTTATAATTTTTTCATATTGAAAATTTATTTGCAATAGGTACTTACCTCCTCCCACTTTTCCTCCTGACTGAAAACTGTTGCTTCCATTCTTTGCCAAAGCTCAAAATGATTGTTTAGTAGAATAGAAGAAAGGGAGTCATGTGTCAAGAGGGTGTGTAGCACTCCCTTTGATAGAAGGTTCTGCCTGATGATTTGCATGCAAGATGCAGTTGAACTACGTTGATCTGGAGTACCTGGAAGCTCAAGGCTTGTAGCATTTGTAAACAGTTTTGCATAGAGATGGCATTACTGAGCAAGAATATGTATTTATGTGAGAGGGGATAAGTATGCATCAGAAATACATTTTCAGTATAGAAAAATGTTATCATGAACATAGTATCCATATTTCAGTGCTAGGGCAATCTTGTGTAGGTGTCTTGATATGAAAATGACTTATTTACTATACATTAGGAGGTAGGTGAGCTAGTGTTTAAGGCAAATAAAAATATACCTTAACAAACAAAACAACAGAAAGAATAATAACCAAAATAATAACTGAAAATAAGATCGAAACTGGTAATTAACAGATATACACTGCATTTTAAAACAATTTATTGAAAGAACTTGAGGTGTAATTAACCTGTTATAGCACTTACAGAAGTGTTAAGTCTTTCAGTAACATTGGGCAAATCAAGTATTTATAATTTTGTTTATTACAAATAGTGATTTTCTTGCTGCTGTTTTTAAAATGCTATTATGAATACTCACATGTGTAATAAACTTTCTTTTCTGTGTTCATTTAATTAAAGTAAAAGTATTAGTAAAGTTGGTGTCTATTGTTTCATAGCAACTTAATTGTTTTTTAACATTCTTCTACTAGCAATAAATTGTAAAACATCAACACTGTTGTCATCCAAATATTATAAACTAAATATTTAATGCTAATGCATAGTCTAAATTTACAAGATAGTCTATTTTTGCAAAGCAGTACTTAATGAATGTGACATTAAGCAATTGCTTTTTATTTTTAACATTTTGCATTTTAGGTTTCAGATACAGTTGTAGAACCATACAATGCAACTCTGTCAGTTCACCAGCTGGTAGAAAATACAGACGAGACCTTTTGTATAGATAATGAAGCTCTTTATGATATCTGTTTTCGTACTTTAAAACTCACAACTCCAACTTATGGTGATCTCAACCATCTTGTTAGCGCCACTATGTCGGGTGTCACTACTTGTCTTCGTTTCCCAGGTCAGCTTAATGCTGATTTAAGAAAGCTTGCAGTAAACATGGTACCCTTCCCACGTCTGCACTTCTTTATGCCTGGATTTGCTCCACTTACTTCCAGAGGAAGCCAGCAATATCGAGCCTTGACTGTTCCCGAGTTGACCCAGCAAATGTTTGATGCAAAGAACATGATGGCAGCATGTGATCCTCGTCATGGTCGCTACTTGACCGTTGCTGCCATTTTCAGAGGACGAATGAGTATGAAGGAGGTAGATGAGCAAATGCTAAATGTACAAAATAAAAACAGCAGCTACTTTGTGGAGTGGATCCCGAATAATGTGAAAACTGCTGTTTGTGATATTCCACCTCGAGGGTTGAAAATGGCTGTTACTTTTATTGGTAATAGCACAGCTATCCAAGAACTTTTTAAGAGAATATCTGAGCAGTTCACAGGTATGTTACATATTAAATAGGTTTTGTGCATTCTTCATCATTTTAAAAAGATATTTTTAACAGGAGATTTTAGGTGGAATATTGAATTTCACCTTAAGAGTTTTGATGTTACATATCATTGTCAGGATTTAAACTATCGTGGCTAATTATGTTTAGAGAAAACTAAAAAATAGAGGTATGAAATCTTTAAACTTTTTAAGTGAAAATTAATTTTAATAAAGACTTGTTTTATTGTCATAGAGCCAAAATATTACAAAACATTTACTTGAAAAAGAAATAATTCTTAACTGCACAAGTCAGATCATACCTAAATTGTATTGTTTATACAAAAATTGTTACTAAGACTTGTACACATACTTTGAATATTTAATTTCAGCCATGTTTCGTCGTAAAGCTTTTCTTCACTGGTATACTGGGGAAGGGATGGATGAAATGGAATTTACAGAGGCAGAATCTAACATGAATGATTTAGTGTCTGAGTACCAACAGTATCAGGATGCAACTGTGGAAGAAGAAGGAGAATTTGACGAAGAAGAGGGCGAGGCTGAGATGGATGGTTAAAAGTTTCTGATTAACAGCTGTGTTATTTAAAAGTTTTGAGCACAGTCTCACACATTTCGCTTTCTGTTTGTTGCCTTATTTTATATTTTTATATTCAATGTTCTTCTGCTGTGTTAAGTTAAACACCATCATTTGTCTTTTGCACCAATTAAAAAGCATTGCTTGAAACTTTAGTCCATTTCTCATTGCTCTTGTTAGCATTACTCTGATCATCTTGAAAGGGAATCTTAATATTACCATAAGACATCAGTGGCCATAGTGATTCTGAAAGGAATGCATAACTTAAACAATAGAATAAAACAAGTTGTTTACGTAGACATCTCTTACTACTTACAGGAAGTCACACTGGTCTACATAAACCTTTAATCCCATTTGTGTCTGGAATTTAAAATGACACTTACAAAGTTTGAGGATAATATTTGACTAATACGAACAGGAATATTTCTGAACTGTGGTTTTAAATATTTTGGTAACATAAAATTGCTCGAATAAAGACTTCTGATACTCAAGCACTGTCTTCTCTTGCCCATCATATGTGCAAGTACATCTGTAGTATTAGCTATAACATAAATATGTATCTTTAAGGAACTGATGCACAAAGATTTATGAATATTATAAAATGCCAGTATGCATTCTTGGAGAATTAACAGTAAAACAGTACACTGTCCCTGTACATTTTAAATCAGGCTTTTTGTTAATGTGCAACACCACTTTACTTTCTAGAATCTTAGCAACTATTGAGAAGAAATGTAACAGCCGATATATAATAGACAGTATACATGTGGGATTAATTAATGAATTAGTATTTGCAAAATAATCACTACTTATTGCCTAAGAGCAATGTATTTAATTATTTTTGCACAACTTTGTTGTGTGGACTTGTTTATGAATATTCGATAAGAATATGTGGTGAGAAGCCTTTCACAACATCACAACACTAGTTCTGTGTTTTGTGTTTATTGTGTTATTTAAACTGACGTTGTAAAATATCAAAGTAACTTTTGTGAAATATATTTATTTATTAAAATTTATAAACGTTTGAGATGGGTGAGAAGTTTCATAAAACTTTGCAAATTGAAAAAGGAATGACGTGTGATGCTGAATATATATAAACACAGTTTTTAAACTAAATTTAAGACAATTCAAAGTTTAAAGCATTGTATGTTGAATTCACATATGATGGTTTACACTTATTTCTAGAATTCAGACAGACTAACAAAATATGCATTTCTGTCAAAAAACGTTTTAACAATATTATAGATTTGTGCGTCAGCTTCTACAATATTTTTTTATGGTAAGATTATGAGCTGGCATAATTATATCCACATATTACATCAGTTTTCAAATACCTATAAATATATTGAATTTTCAACCTGAAAAACAGTCATTTTGCACACTTGGGCTAAAACGACAAAAACAGTATACAAATTATTGTGGGTATAGCCAACCTTAAATTTGAATCTCCAGTTTCATGGAAGGTAACCAGCCAGTAGCACTAAGTCACAAGAGACTTATCGTATAGGTATTTGAAGAATGTGAAATGAAACTTCAAAGAAATAATTAAAACAATTTAAGAATTATGGTTGCAGCTTACAAAAAGGGTTGAGGATTATATAAGTTTTCAGAGAAAGGAATGAGCTTATTATTGAATCTGTAAAATTTAGGGCAACAAAAACTTTTTGTTTAAAATCTATTTTAAGGGAGTATGTCAACTGTGGCTGTGTAAGTATGAACAACAAATATCAATCGATTGTGCTCTTAAAAGTTGTTTCTCATAAAAATGTGTTTTAGCATGTAGCATTTCCAGATTAACTAATTGGTTTAGTTTGTTTTGAATTTCGCGCAGAGCTGCACAAGAGTTATATGCGTTATCGTCCCTAATTTAGCAGTGTAAAACTAAAAGGAAAGGCGGCTAATCATCACCATCCATCGCCAACTCTTGGGCTATTCTTTTAACACAAAATAGTGGGATTGACCGTACAATATAACGCCCCCACGACTGAAAATGCGAGTATGTTTTATGTGACGGGGATTCGAACCCATGACGTTAACTAATTGTAAAACATATAATTGGAGATTCGTTAGAGAGCGTATTTCGGAACAGAACTCGACTTCCCTTAGTTTGGCACAAAGAAAGAGATGACACGAACTTGCACGCAGTCAAGCAACGTTTATACGAAACAACTGTCGAAGTAAAACAAAACATTTGTATTGCACTGTTACTGAAAAGAGAAACAATTTTGAAGTTATATAAAGGTTGGCTTTTGTGAGTTGAAAAGTTGTTCCTTACTGAGAGATTGATTGTTTGCAATTAAGCATAAAGCTACACAAATTGAAGTTTGTGCTCTACCTACCACAGGTATCGAAACCTGATTTTCAGTGGTCTGAGTCCGTAGACGTACTGCTGTGACACTGGGGGCAGTACTGAGAGAACATTGTATTATACAGGAAAGACATTAACACCAGTTCTCTTAAAATGTGAGTGTCACCAACGTGATGGATGTCGCACTAATTTCCAGACAAGAAATGTTATATTCTAGGGGTATCACTCAGCTAGCAGTAAACCACAGTTACTTTACAAAACAAATGCATTGTGTTAAAGCAGTCCTTTCTAGTGGGGACACGTGATCCATGGTTGACTGATTCAGTTTAACGAATATCTAGCAAGAGAAACTTAATGATCCCCATGGCTAACTTTGTACATCAAAAAACTTTAAGTACATGAAGTTTTTGAGAAAAATTATATCTTAATTAAGGGGATAGGAAATATTCTAGGTTTGTATACAGCGCCATAATATCAAACTTAGTGTGTTAATTAACCAAATATTTTATTCATTGTTTTTTTAATTTCGCGCAAAACTACACGAGGGCTTGTCATCACCATCCGCCTCTACCTCTTGGGCTACTCTTTTACCAACGAATAAGGAGATTGACCACTACATTATAACGCCCCACGACTGAAATAGTGGGTATATTTAATGTGACGGGGATTTGAACCCGCGACCCTCATATGACGAGTTGAGTGCCTTAACTATCTGGCCATGCCGAGCCTACTCCAAGACACAATGGCCCGGCATGGCCTAGCGCGTAAGGCGTGCGACTCGTAATCCGAGGGTCGCGGGTTCGCGCCCGCGTCGTGCTAAACATGCTCGCCCTCCCAGCCGTGGGGGGTGTATAATGTGACGGTCAATCCCACTATTCGTTGGTAAAAGAGTAGCCCAAGAGTTGGCGGTGGGTGGTGATGACTAGCTGCCTTCCCTCTAGTCTTACACTGCTAAATTAGGGACGGCTAGCACAGATAGCCCTCGAGTAGCTTTGTGCGAAATTCCCAAACAAACAAACAAATCCAAGACACAAACTAAAAATTATTTTAATCATAAACTCTACAAAGGTAATTTAAGCCATAATAAAACATTGGTAGAAGACAGTGAGCAACAAAATTAAGCAATCGCACATTGAAGTAATATTATAGCGGCTTTAGACCTACATTACTTAATATTCAAGTATTATTCATTTGGCTTTAAAACTTTTTGCGAAGAGAGTAAGTACAATGTCTTTATTAGAACATTCGAGACATTTAAGGCTTCTATAATCATTACTTTTGGCAGTGTAATCAAGTTGTTTACTTGTATTAGTTCCACTTAAAGTTTTGTACAAAATTTGATAAATATCAACTTTTTTTTTTCTTTTAATCTATAATCTAGATGCTAAGCGCTGTTGATTGTTTTATGTGTGTTGGCCTTTCTGGAACTACCGAAACAAAAACAAACCTTGAAACGTAAAATTTTATATATTTCACTGATTAAACTGGAAAAGATACGTAATTAGTAGAATTACAAGTAATAAATTAACTCTTATCCGATTTCACTTCTAAACAGGTTTATGGTAGGGATGTTTACAGGCCCCTCACCTGATGCTGGGTATAGGGGTAACATAAGAACACTTGCAGACCAGGGTTATAGAGGTAGTGTAAGAATACTTTTTGATGGTTCTAATTGTATAGAAGTGACAAGAGCACCTTCCTCTAATGAAGTCCCCCCCCCAGTGGCACAGCAGCATGGCTAGTGCACAGATAGCCCATTTTGTAGCTTTGTGCTTAATTCTAAACAAAGAACCAGTCAATACCAATGAAGGGTCTCCCTCTGCTGGACTTGCTGCTAGTCTAGATGAAAAGCGCGAAGAGACGCCTGTTGTGCAAGAATAACATTATATTTTCATCATATAACGTTTCAATAATTATCTGAAGGATAGTATTTTTCTTTAGTTTAAGAATAGCTATTATAAATAATATTCACAGTAGTTCAGACTGTAACACACCTAATTGCAGCTTTTATGAAGCATTTATAAATGCACAACCTCCCACTGAATTATTTCAGTATTCGGAATGGGACACAAGAATGACTTATCGATGAAAACTGGGCCAGTTTTTGTGTTGCAACTTGTAGGTGTAAATGACCTTTGTTGAAATTAACATTAATTCTCTTCCACGACAACCTTGTTCGACTTGTTTTTGAGCGTGTTGATTATTTTAAAATTGCTTTTTAAGGCTTTACAATAGTTATTTAGAATAATGATATTTAAAATCTTACAGAAAACTGAATTACATCACTACCATTTATATATAATTACCTAAGAGACAATAATGATATTAAGCAATGTTAAAGCTATTCTGAAACAGTATAATGTAAAATC
This sequence comes from Tachypleus tridentatus, assembly GCF_004210375.1. Taxonomy (NCBI): domain Eukaryota; kingdom Metazoa; phylum Arthropoda; class Merostomata; order Xiphosura; family Limulidae; genus Tachypleus; species Tachypleus tridentatus. The sequence goes on from NC_134825.1 coordinate 57,432,450, forward strand.
TATCAATAAATATTTTAAGCATTTATTACGTTTGTTTCCGGTTTATAATTCAAAATAATAAAGCTGTATTTACCTGAATTATTGTTAGGTAATTTTATCTTTATAAATAACTTAATGATGATTGGATAATTGAGCTAAAGTGCAATAAAATTGTTTTTGTTGAAAGCAGACCGTTACAAGCCACTAAACCAGTAAGGTTTTAATAAATACATTTTATTTTTATAATAGAGTGAAACCGGTTTTATCAAAGAAAATTCTTCTTTATCAATCATTTTTAATGCAATATGCAAGAAAAGATGTATGTCGTTACTCATAATTATTTAGCACATGCAAATAAGTGTAATTTAGATTTGATTTGAGATCCAGATAGAAACATAGAAAAGTGAAGGGCAGGAGCTATGTTAATAATTTTGGTTAGGTTTAGTATGGTGGTACCTAACATTTCAGTACTAATGCTCAAACCTTAAAGACAATTATTTAGTCTTTTCGATAGATGTGAGACCCGCTATGGCCAGGTGGTTAAGCCACTCGACTCGTAATCCGGGGGTCGCAGGTTCAAATCCCTGTCACACCAAATATGCTCGTCCTTTCAGCCGTGTGGGTGTTATAATGTACGGTCAATCCCACTATTTGCTGGTAAAAGAGTAGCCTAAGAGTTGACGGTGGGTGTTGATTACTACTTACCTTTTCTCTAGTCTTACACTGCTAAATTAGGGACTGCTAACATAAATAGCTCTCGTGTAGCTTTGCGCAAAATTCAAAAACAAACCATTGATGTATTGTATTCTATTGTTTTTCACATCTACTATTATTTTGTTGTTATTATATTATTATTATGACCAACCACCTTCCCATATCTGGCTGCAGACAGCGAAAATAGTAAAGATATAAGATATTGTAAGTAAGAGTATCCACATATGCTCAATTTTTTTTTTTTTAAATAATGTGAGACCATCGAAGCTGAGGTTAAACATGGTTGACGGTGTACTCATAACACAAATTGGGTCATACTACCGCGAGTGGCTCTAAAAAGCAGGACACATTGCATTATGATCCGTACCCCACTGGTACCGGTAAGTCTATGGATTTACACTGCCAAAATCAGAGGTTCGATTCCCCTCGGTGAACTAAGCAGAGAGCCAAATGTAGCTTTGCTATAAGAAAACACATATATGCATTATGGTCAATTTTATGGTTTGTACTCTGGTGCTAAATGTTTGTATTATGACTGCGAGTTTTTTCATGAGCATAAATTTAATTATACACATACATAGAAACATATATACACACACAAGGTTAGTAAAAATTCTTAGTTTAAAAAGGATCGTCAAAAAAGGTAGAGAAACAAGTTGAATCAAGTCTATAGCTATGTAGGTACTATTGAAAAAGTAAACGAACAAGGCTATAAATAATATCAACATTATTTTGTGAAGCTAAAAATCTCTATTTTAACTCCATGTCTGCAGCACCTGTCTATTCTAAATTGAGAATTTTTACTGATCTTGTTTCTTAGGTTTTTATACCATTTATGAAGAATGAATTTTAGGCTAGATACAATGCATATGCATTCATTTGATTGTTACGTTCTTCAAGTTTACTGCTATATTGCTACATATCCATCACATTGAACTTATTCAAAATAAATAATAAATGTATAACAAAGAAGAAACACATATACTATATTAAATTACAATGTCAAATGGTTATGGCAGTCGACTCACAATCTGAAGGTCGCGCGTTCAAATCACTGTTTCACCAAACATGCTCGCCCTTTCAGCGTGGGGTCGTTATAATGTTCGGTCAATTTAACGATTTGTTGGTAAAAGAGTAGCCTTAGAACTTTTTGTTAATGATGATGACTAGTTACATTCCCTCTAGTCTTTCACTGCTAAATTAGGAACGGCTAGCGCAGATATCTCTCGTGTAGCTTTGCGCGAAATTCAAAACAAACCAAACCGGATGAAACTACAAAAGATAAAAGGTAAAGCTGTTCTCAAAGAATCGTCTTGAAGGCAAAGACTGTATCATCACAAATTTAATGACTAGCTTCCATTAATGTCTGAGTGTAATGTAACAAAAGACGAGCAGCAACAAAGTAATCTAATCAAAACAGAACAATGTTTTTTTATGATAATGTAACACATATAATGGAATGTAAACAGACACAGTAACATAATTTTATTGTTAGGTCTACATGACACACATTCTTCAATAAATTGCTGTGCACAAGTGTTTTCTACAATAAGGTGACACAAATAATCCATGCAAAATATGGAACAGCGACACACTTAGCATAGGTCGCCAATTATCGAAAACATTTACAACCATTACATTTGAAATTTTTTACTGTCAATTTTTTTTTTTTTTAGTGAACGCTGTTGAAAAAGCTGTAGCGAAACGTTGAATGTCTAATTAAATAAAAACAACATTTTGACATTATAAGATCGTTAACTTCCAGTACTAATAAACTTCTATACACCAATATGTATTACAGAAATTGAATGACCACTACTTCAATACCAGCTATTTAAAAATACCAATAGTTATATATATATATAATGGCGCTGTAAACAGTTGTAATAAATAGTGGAATCGCATTCTCGACTTCGGCTAAGTATAAGAAACAATGGAAAAAATCAGCACTGTTACTTGAGTAGGAAAATCTGCTGTGGTAATCGTCCATCGTTAAAATCTTGTTAAAATATAGTTGTGAAAATCCACGTAGAGATGCTATACTCGAGTTATAATGAACACTATCGACTTTAGTAACGATACGCAACAGCAAAATCAGGAACCTGCGATGAGGCACTTTCAAGTTAATGTGCGAGAAAATCCATGAGTTATAGTTTTCAAATAAAGCGCACGCTAAGAAAACACTAAATTTTTTGATGGTTGAAAGTGAAGGTTGCAACACGAAAAAATAAGGAGGCCAAAAATAAGTTTAAAACCACTCTCTCAGGTTTTTGCAAAATTCCTGTGGGGCCACATACCACAGTAGATTTTTATTTGTTTTTTAGTTTTTGAATTTCGCACAAAGCTACTCGAGGGCTATCTGTGCTCGCCGTACCTAATTTAGCAGTGTAAGACTAGAGGGAAGGCAGCTAGTCATCACCACCACCGCCAACTCTTGGGCTCCTCTTTCACCAACTAATAGTGGGATTGACTGTCACATTATAACGCTTTCACGACTGAAAAGGCGAGCATGTTTGGTGCGACCCTCAGATTACGAGTCACACGCCTTAACCCACCTGGCCATGCCGGGCCACCACAGTAGATATCACTTGAAATAATTCTATGGTGGATTTGTAATAGGAGTTTGTAACTTTAGCAAATATCAGCAGTAGATCTCTAACTTTGTTTACTTACTTTTTCCTGTGACCCCTACCTGTAGGACTTACATTATAAACTTTTAATTCTCTTGTACGTTGGATTTATTAATGCATAACAATGGGCAAATATATGCCTAGGGTAAGAAACAATTTCCATAAAGCGTGTATAAAATTGTGCCAGTTGAAAAGCAGTATTTTCAAATAAAACAAATACGTTTGAATCGTTTCTCTAAATAAAGATTCGTGTCGTTTAAAGCAATTATTTACTAAGCCAGGTGGATTTGTGCCAGAGATTTCGTGTAAACATGCGTTAACACGCATCGAGCGTAAAAGCAATTGTTCAGGACAACATCACATCTTTTACGCATTTATAACCATGTAAATCAACTTTCAATGAATAACAATACATTTTTAAACATGTCATGGACATTTAAAAGGCCTCATTTAGTACGTCTGTTTAGGTTTTGGCGCAAAATATCCAGCCGATTTTGTTGTAGGGTTGTGAAACAATATGAACAAATGGGCAAATCGTGTTTTTGTCAACCATCGTGAAATTCACTTATTTTACATATTATCATTATTTATATGGTCTTAAGGAAGGTTTGGACGTTGTTTAAGATTAACTATGCTTTTTAAAATGTTTTTGCCCGAATTTTCTGTTACTCTTTTCAGGAAATTCTTATAAGGTTCCTATTATGAACCACTATGAAATTTCAGAATTTCATTTGGTATGTTTGAAGTTAAATGCAAAACTACATAAAGACCTGTGTGTGCTCTTGCCCAACAAGGGTATTGAAACCCGCTTTCTAGCGTTGTAAATCCGCAGACATACCGCTGTGCTACTGGGGCAGAGCAGTTAGTTATGTCCGCTAACTGGAGGTTCGTAGAATATTAGAGTATGGAAATATTGATTCCTCCAATCTACAGCTGGATTCATCTGAGAAAAGGGCTCGACACCAATAGAAATTTGAGTACGTAAATATTTACACATACAAATAATAATACATTATAGAAATGTTCAGAGGTGTGTATCAAACTGAAAATAGTAACATAAAGAGTTATTCAGAAGTTCTTAGCAATTTAATGCATACACTCTTCATAAGTTAAATTAAAAGCTCATCTGAAACTGAGATGAAACTCAGAAGTCGACGTTAAAAAGACGTAAAGATAAAACTGAGCTATTATTATTGACCTTTCGGAAAATGTTACATTATATGGATGTTTTTCTTTTATAATTTCGCGTAAAGCTACACGAGGGATATCTGCGCTAGCCGTCTCTAATTTAGAAGTGAAAGACTACAGGGAAGGCAGCTAGTCATCAATAACTACCACCAACTCTTGGGCATACATGATTCTTTTAACCAACGAACTGACCACACATTTTTAAGGGCCAATATATTTGGTATGAGGGGGATTCGAATCCGCGACCCTCATATTGCAAGTGGAATGCCTTAACCGTCTGGCCACTGCAGTGAACTAAACAAACCCTTCATCTTTAATTAAACTTACCATTAGCCTTCACTATATATATATGAAGTAGCTCTTAAGTAAAAACAAACAAACTAATTTTAAAGATAAACAAAAAAGTGCTATCATTTTAATAGATGACTCACGAGTTTCACTTTACAAAATCTAAAGATCTAAGGTCATCTACATTACAAAATGACCAATGGTAAGTTAAAATTCTGGAAGTATTAGAAGAAAACCCAACTTTATGTAGAAAATAAAAGTACTAACAAGGACAAGAATTGCGCACGAAATATTCTTCACATCCTGGATTTGCGTGCGCTTGGAGTTGAGCTCAACGGTGTGAACTTTCCTGGCCCGATTTATTGGATTTGTCAACAAGTAAGAAAGCTTTCTACTTCTGGGCGTCTTGTGTTATCTTCCTTGCAAGAAAGTTGATCATTTGATAATTGGTAAAGTCACATTTTTTATGTTTTTAAGACAAGGAAATTTAAAGTGTTGACTTGAGCAACTCTCCGTATACAGACTGAAATTGTTAACAAAATTAATAATTATTTTTAAAAAATCATATCGAACTGAGGGAATAGCACACGCATAGTATATAACATCCTGTACTACACCAAGTACTCACAATCTTTTCATGATGTCTTCTTAAGTATTTTTGTAGGATAAAACTAAAAGTCTTATTGAAAAACCTAGATAAATATCTTACGAGTGACGATGTGATTTAATAACAATAAGCAGTATGAGGACACTTGGTTTGTTTATACATTCGCTCTTGTGCTATTGGTTTAAAATTTATGTCACCATCTTTGATTTGAGCCAAAAGAAGAACGTATTAAAATTACAATTGGTAAAATAACACTTTTTTCTCTATCCTAAAACATTATCCAATTACTACTAATTAAAGGCATCATATAGCCATATGAATTAAAGAAGTTAAATAAATATTACGGTATATTACGATAAAATACTTTTTGTTCGTTTGTTCGTTTTAAACACAAAACAACACAATAGGATATCTGTAATGTGCTCATCTCTATTATTGAAACCCAGTATTTAACGTGATAAATCCTCAGAATGTCACTAATTTTTAGCAACAAAACATTCTATCTATTTTTGGTACGGTTACTATGACACAGCTTCAGTTGTTATAGTTGTAAATGAAGTGTTGTTTAAAAGATTTTTGCTAAATCTGCTAATAAGAATCAAATTTTGAAATTACTGTCTTATTTGCTTATATTGTCTGTTTTAAATAGCCATTGTAAAGGATAAAATCTTCTGGTATGTTTAATCTCGCCAATGGTTCAGCGACAGGTCTGAAGGATTTTAACCCTAAAAATCGGATTTCGATATCCACTGAAGGCACAGCACAAATATCTCATTGAATAGTTCTGTGCTTTATGATGTCTCAAGTCTTTTGGTATTTGCAGCACGTAAACATAATCCACTGATGCTGTTTTCAACGTGAACAGTAATAAGGTGTTTTACAGGTTGTGCACTTTTAATTTTGAACATTCGATTAAAATGATCATCAATAAATATTGTTCCACTTTCAGGGGTAAGTATGAAGGGCAATCGAAATATGTTTATTGTGTATTTAGCAATTTACTGAAGTGTTTTATTTCTTATTCGTTTCAGTTAGTTTCATTAACGTATTCGAAACCCATGTATTGCTTGAAACCCAAATACGAAGAAGTAAATGTTTATCTGTAAGTCCTACCGCTAAAAATGTAATTACGTATATTTCAGTAGTGTATGGGAATTTGTGATTTAAAGTTGATCCAGGATATGAAAGAACACGAACTTTGTTCATTAAACTGGAAATAAACAAAAAATGGTAGCTAGATATACTTACAACTCTCACATGAAGTGAAAAATTACTTAATTTAACCATAAGAAATGATAAGTGAGACAATAAGAATACATAAACATATTAAGAGCTACACCATTTGTCGTTCTCTTGGTGCAAAGCAATACAGTAGGCTATCTGCATTCTGTTCGCCGCGAGGAATCTTTTGGTTTGTTTTAAAATTTGCTCAAAGCTAGACGAGAGCTATCTGCGCTCGCCCTCGCTAATTTAGCAGTTTAAGACTACAAGGAAAGCAGCTAGTCATCACCACCCACTGCCAACTCTTGGGCTACTCTTTTATCAACGAATAGTGGGATTGACCGCCACATTATAACGCCCCCACGGCTGAAAAGACGAGCATATTTGGTGTGACGGAGATTAGAACCCGGGATTACGAGTCGAGTGCCTTAACCATCTGACCATGCCGGGTTGCGAGGAATCGAAGCAGGATTCTTTTGTATTGTAAGTTCGTAGATATACCTTTGGCTCATCTGAACTAGGGTATAGTGCATCATAGTCTGCCTTATTCTGATTATAACATAAAACAACTGTCATGCCTAGAAACATTTATAATGCATTGAGTGAACTTACAATTTTTGTAATCTTATTTATTTCCTTAAAGCAAAAACAAAAATTATACAAATACAATTTACTTGTAATAAAAAAAAGAAATCAACATCTTTTTTAGTTTAAATAAGCTTAACTAACTTTGAATAACAAAACAACAATTATTTTTTCACACGAGGTATGCATACCAACTCAGCTATAATAATAAAATAACTTCTGCGTGTGTGACCGCTATAGTTCCAAGAGGAAAGAACCTAGAAACCCGAAACTTTTCATTCATACTAAAGGAATTCTGAGCGTGTGTTCTTAGATAGTATTTTGTATTAGATTTAACTCAAAAAATGTTTGGCTAATTCTGCCCTATAGCCCTTAAGCTCACTAATCTGCTTTCTGAATATCCATAAAAATGTTTTTCTAATTTTCATGTACTGAATGAACAATATGTGAATGTTTTCCGCCAGATACGTTTGAAAAAAGAACAAAATGGTTAAAAAAACCTGCCACAATTGACCCAAAATTAACATGTATTGTCATAAATATATAAAATTCGATAGAGTATGAAGCTAAAACGAAGGGAAACAAAGGCATCAGGAACTCCCAGGACCCATGGAACAGATACTCAGAATATTAGAAAAGTTTAAATAAATAAAGTTCAGGAAATGACATCAAACAAAGTATAGTAGTAGAAACTCTAGAACTGCAAGAAGCAAGACGAGTAGCCAACAGAGAAGAACTGGCTGCAGCCAGAAACCATTCTTGGAGGATAAAAGAAAAAAATCTGTATTTACTTACATTCCAGTCTTGGATTGTGTTTCTGATCCTCCAGTTTCAATTGGCTTAGTATCAACTTCTTGTAAGTCATTGTAATCCATTAAAATGGACAGGATCTGTTGAACAATGGCAAAATTCAGCTGTCTCAGCTGATTGATGCTCTTGTGCCTCTTACTACACTGCTGAAAACAGCACTCCAAATGCAAGTAATTTCCAAAACAATATTTTAAAATACAATTATTGCTTCCAAATGACATCTTTTAGTACAAACTTGAGATCAGAGAGGCTGGCTACATGTTGATATTCAAAGTGCAAGGCCAGGTTTATCATTGAATTGGCAGTCTGCAGCTACTACCCAATCTACAGCCCAACTTTCTGCAAATCACTTCATGGATGACAATGTCAAGGAAGCAAAAGAGCCTTCAAGAATGCTATTCAACTCAGGTTGAAAGTTAAAAATGTATCTCAGAACGGCTGGTATGGGTATTAACACTTTTATTGATAAGCAGAAAACAACATTTTGATCATCTTAGGTCATCTTCAGGTTAACAAAAAGAAGTTGGAAGTTATTTTACAGTTGCAAAAGTTGAAAGTAGCTTGAGATCTAATTTTTGACTTTGTTCTAACACCTTTGCACAGTACTGTAGATCTTTCAAGTTGAAGCATAGTGGTGGATAATAACTTCCTTCATAGCAACGCCATGAAATCTAGATTAACAGTTTCTTGTCATCACTCCTCCTCCAAGCACTCAGTATAGCCTTATCAAGCATCATTATTTACGGCAATTGCTTAAGCTAATACCACTTAATGCTAAATGCTCTTTAAGTAGTACAATTTCGTAAAATGCAGTAAATTTGGGCTGAAAAGTTTGCTATGAATAATTAATAATAATCGTTCATCCATATGACTGTTTTGAAAACTTGTGCTAGAAATTGCTAATCTAGCTTGCTTGTCCTCTCACCTTACAGTGTTTTAAAATTTAAATCACCCATTTTTAATCCGAATTACAAAGCTAAAAACATTCCACATTTACTCTTAGGTGATGCTGCAGTAAAAATGTTAAGCCGATAGATTACGTGAATTTTTGCGTAGGCGTGCGCAAAACGTTTCGTCAAATTTGAATGGTTTTGATGAATAACTTTGTAAATATGGCTTATATTTACACCAAGTGAGACTCCTATTTGTAGATTGTAAAGATATTTTAGTGTACCAGATTTTATAAAATCCATAAAAGTTAATATGTCTTTCTATGAAATAAATCGTTTGTACTTTTGGTGCAAATAAAAAAAATGAAGAAACGTAATCAGAGTACGTGTTTTTCTTATAGCAAAGCCACATCTGGCTATCTGCAGAGTTCACCGAGGGGAATCAAACTCCTGATTTAAAGTTGTAAATCCGTTGGCTTTCCGTTGTCCAAGCGGGGGACATTTAATCAGAATTTGAGATATCTCAGGTATTTCTTAATGGATTGCCTCATTAGTTGATATGTGAAGTAATATTGAAATAGAGCACGTCCACTGAAAATATGTGTTAGTTTAGATTACTTCAATTTGAGCTATAGAGAGTAGAAAATAGTTAAACTATCACGCCTATTAATAACACACAGTGTTCTGCATCAGGTTGTTTTGGCCGCAGAACACATTACTATGTATCTTGATGCATAACAGCTATTGGTTATAAACTTGAAAAGATGGAAGCCATTGTTTATAAAACATTAACTATGCTCCTCTGTGCTATCTTCTCATACATTTCTGTAACTAAACATTAAGCAAAACTAAAATTTGTAATGAGTATAGTTATTAATTATGTATAAATATTTTTACATTCTTTCTTATAAAAATTGTAATGCATTATTTTATCACTTGAGTAAACTTGTTATTAACGATATATTTGGCCGTAAACTCAATAATATCTCCTGGGATTCGGCCAACTTAGGATATTTAGGTTAGTCCTAAATCTACAAACTAAAGTAAAATTGCAAATCCTTCTTTAATAATGAACAAAAATGACGAATAACTACATATTTAATAAACGTTTTAAATAAACAATTATAATTATTAAATTCAGAAAATTCCTAGAGTAAATACAAAACTATAATTATAATGTTGAATATAAGCCTATGTGTCATGATAAATATTCGTTAGATCAGTTTAGAGACTGAAAAGGGAGGGTTGTTTGGACTTAAGTACAAAGCTACACAATGGGCTAGCCGTGCTCTTCCCACCACGAGTATTAAAACCCCGGGTTTTAGCGTTATAGGTCTGCAAACATACCGCTGTACTACTGGGGGGCCAAAAAGGAAGGGAACTGTAAGAACCAGTAAATGAATTTGGAAACGTAAACTTAGTTAAACGTTTTAATTCTTTCTCCTTAATTATATAAATACTTCTACTTATGTCTACTGCCTTGTGTATACATTGCCAGTAAGTCAGTCTCAATGAACAAAGTTTATTAGCAAAAAATAATAAAACTAGATGTATTAAACATTTTAACCAATAATTTTAATTTTTTACTAAATAAGCACAAAGCTACACATAGGACTATCTGTGTTGTGTCCACCACGAGTATCGAAACCCAGTTTTTTTGTGTTGTACGTCCGTAGGGATCAAGCACAAATTGTACTGTTGTTGTTTTCCTTTGTAAAAAAGCTGTACATTCTGTTACTTTTAATGTTAGTGAATGAAATGAATATTAAATAAATAACAGATTGTATCTTACTTTCGGATGATGCACTAAAGTCTGCTGTTAGCTTCATGTCCTGACGTAGTTGTTGAACAACGTAACTTGTATCCTAGCCTACCTAATGAACTCTGATACTGAGCGAAGTCTCGTCAGCAATGTATGACAAATGTAGTGCGGTTAACATATTTTGGTATATTCTTCTTTGCTTTTTATCCTACATTCTTAGAATCAGTATCACTGTGTTTGAACAAAACCCTTCTTAAAAAATGTCTTTTGGTGAATGATAGCTTATTAAACAACTTCAATACTGTAACGTTAGAGTAGTCTTTTCTTTGAGATAAAATGTAAGTCCCTCAGTGGCTCAGCGGTGTGTCTGCGGACATACAACACTAAAAACCGGGTTTCGATACCCGTGGTTGGCATAGCAGAGATAGCCTATAATGTAGCTTTGTGCTTAATTCAAAACAACAACAAAAACAACAGACGTGTTGTTTATTTTATGTTGAGGAAAGTACAAAACGACAAGTATGAGTTAACAGAATACTTGCATCGTACAATATAAAGCTGAAATATTTGAACCTGAACTATATAATAGTGTTAAATGTAATAAAAAAACAAGAACAACAATCTTACTCTAATGAAACAACGACGTGGCCATCTTTATATTTATCTGGGTGACCGAATAATAAAGATAATAGTGCCATCTGTTGCGCTGAAATAAAACAAGATAGCAACGCCACAAGGGGTAATTAAGGCTTATGAAATGTAGTGCCATCTATTAAATAGCACAACAAACAAAAATACATAATATATTCACACTTTGGGTGTTCAAGATTCAGACGTTTAAACAACAATCATTTCATTATAACAGAACACAGTTTTAAATAAAACTACTTTCTTCAGAACAAGGCTTTCGTGAGGATTGGTCATGAGGGTTGGATTATATTAATATTAATGCTGTTATATTAAACATAACACAACTATTCCGACTTTAACCAACTTTTGTCATTTAACAGTGCATGTGGGGCGGGCAACTCTTGGGCTATTCTTTTACTAACGAATAATTGGATTGACCGTCACATTATAACGCCCCCACTGGTTGAAGGGCGAACATGTTTGGTGTAACAGGAATTGAAAATCGCGGCTCTCAGTGTACGATTTGAGCGCACTAACCACATGGCCAATATAAGCCGAAGAGAAATTTACAATTATGGTAAACATGGCAAATAATGACGTAATGTTAGACTATATTATAGTGTTGGCTATATAAATTTAGAGGGTGAATTAATTAACAGGAGGTAAAACTAATCGTGTTCAACGCATTAAAGATGTTCATTATTACCTTAAACACTTTCCAAAAGGAATTAAAGTGTAGATGTGAAGTTTCGAAAATTTCGAAAAAATTTCTAAACCATTAATTAATAATAATTAAATGCATATTTTGTTTAACATACGATAGTATAAACCTCGTTTGTGAAAAATGCAAGTGCGTTTACAAACTCTCTTCAAGATGTTCTTTTAACGTTGAACGAATTTTAATAAACTTCTAACAGTAATGTTATTTTAGTGCAAAACCTTTTATTTTTTAACCTTTATTAGAATTACTGATGTTAACGAAGAGATCATTTAGCTGTTCTTTGTTTGGTAATAGTGTGTCTTTAAACGTTCATTAAGGGTTTGAACTTCACGCAAAGCTAGACTGGGGATACATGCGTTAGCTGTCCCTAATCGTTTGTTTGTTTTGAATTTTCGTGCGAAGCTACACGAGGACTATCTGCGCTAGCTGTCCCTAATTTAGCAGTATAGGACCAGAGGAAAGGCAGCTAGTCATCACCACCAACCGCCAAGTTTTGGGCTACTGTTTAACAAAGAATAGTAGGATTGACCACAACATTATAACACCCACACGGCTGAAAAAGCGAGCATGTTTGGTGGCATGAGGATTCAAGCCCGCGACCTTCAGATTGCGAGTTCAAGCACCCTAACCACCTGGCCATACCGGGACAGTGCTTGTTAATGTACTTCAGACCAATGCCTAATAGAATTGATGTTATCTTTATTGTATTTTTGAGCCTGTATTTGTGTAAAGTATTACGTAATTTGAGAATATAAAATATTTCACTTATTAGATTATAAAATTCAGCAGAATGTACAACAAACTCTGATAAAACAGTAATATGTACCTGAAAGACGCTTTCTACGTCTGCTCTAACTTGTTTTTACACTTAGTTACCCGAAGCCTTAATGTTTTTAAATTAATTTCTAGTTCTTTAGATAAAACATTAGCATATTTTTTTCACAACTAAAAACAAAGTTCTTAGCTAATTTATCGGATGGAGTGATGGCGTGACTATTTGTAAAAAATATACACCCTTATTAACTTCTTTCATTCTATTAACATCTTCATTGCTGTTGACAGCAAATTTTATTAAATGTTTTATGCGTTTTTGGATTATGTCTTTACTTTTATTTACACGTTTACTAAACAAGATTACTTTTATGTTCTATTTTTTACTCTATTTAGGTAAAACGTTACTGAGTGATGTAGTATTAACTTGGTTGGTGTGTTACGAATTAATTTCATGACATTCTTTGAAGTTAGGATTTTTAATTACTTATTTAATAATTATTAGTTATCTCCCAATGGATCTGCTGTAAGTCTAAAGGCTTATAATTGTATAACCTGGATTTAATACCACGGTTGGCATGTGAAATATGAAAAGTCGAACATCTTCATTAGGTACGACATTAAAGTTACAGGTGAACATGTGATCAGTCGGATGGTAAATGTAAGGGGATGCATTATACTCGCAATAAGAAGATAACATATTGAGTAAACTCCTCAATAGTTATAATTTCTAACACTTTTATTACAATCAGAGATTCTACTCTCAATGGCCCTTTAATAAAATAGTTAATAGTAAGGTATTTACTTTTTCAATTGTTAAGTAACAGCTATTTTTGTTTAGAAGTGTTTCTGACTACAGATTCAAAGGTAATGAGTTATATATACTTTTGTCAATAAATACAGTTTTGAGGTAAACCTTATATTCACGTTAAATAGTTGCTTTTCTTTAATGTTGAATTGATAGCAAATAGAAAATTATAGCTAGTATAAACTATTTATGAATGTTAGCGAGGGTTGTTGTTGTGCTTGATTGAAGAACTATAAATTTATTAAACTATAGTTTTAGTAAAGTAACATACAAACTTGTTAGACCTTTAGTTTGATAAAATTATGTAAAAGCAAACTACTTTGATTAGATTTATAAAATAACCCTAAACGTGATCATTGGATGAAGAAACGTGTGAATATTTCTTATCAAAAGATAAAATTTCGAAAAAAGAATACGTGTCACAGAAACGGATTCCGAAACCACAGCCCTAACTCAATAAGAACCAACAGGCCTGGTATGAAAAAGTTGTTGAGACGCTTGACTCGTAATCCGAGAGTCGCGGGTTCGAATCTCCGTCACACCAAATATTCTCGCCCTTTCAGCCCTGGGAGCGTTATAATGTAACGATCAGTCGATCTATTTGTTGGTAAAAGAGCAGCTCACGATTTGGCGGTGGGTGATTTTGACTAGATGCCTTCCTTCTAGTCTTACGCTGCTAAATTACGGACAGTTAGCGCAGATAGCCATCGTGTAGCTTTGCGCGAAATTAAAAAACAAACAAGAATTAACAACTTCATCCCCAAAGTGAAGACAATTTTAATGAAAGACAAACCTCCTCTTATAAAGAAAATCATTGTGATGAAAGTAAGAACGTATTCTGGTACCGTTGTTCAGATAATAAACAAAGATTGCAAGTTAACAAAGGTTCACAAGCTTTCAACCACATTTTGAAATCAACTGCTCTTTAGGTGAGAAAGGTGGTCAAACATTAGATTTTTAGCAATCACGTCCTAACATACACAGGAAAGTTTCCCAATGCAGTTTCTAAGCGTTTTTTGTATTTAGTTTGTTTTTGCATATGCTCAGAAGCCGTAACCTACGGCATTAGTTGATTTAAGGAAAATCTGAACAAAAGAAGAGCGGAAAACATTAAATTGGTTGTTTGATGAAAAGTCCAATCTCATGGAAAATCGATGTAGGGCCATTGTTAACAAATAGGAACAGATAGAACGTAATCGATCTTCAGTACTCGTATATTGAACTTAACCAACCTTTTTATAAAGTGTAAACAAACTTCTGTATTACTAGAACATACTTGAACGTCAGCGTTTTAAATCGCGAATTTCGTTTTTTACAGTTAAGTTCAACAAATGGTTAACAAGATGCTGCTATCATTAAAAATCTTTGAGGGTGTCGGCCTGGCATGGCCAAGCGCGTTAAGGCGTGCGACTCGTGATCTGGGGTTCGCGGGTTCGCATCCCCGTCGCACCAAACATGCTCGCCCTTTCAGCCGCGAGTGCGTTATAGTGTGACGGTCAATCCCACTATTCGTTGGTGAAAGAGTGGCCCATGAGTCGGCGGTGGGTGCTAATGACTAGCTGCCTTCCCTCTAGTCTTATACTGCTAAATTAGGGACGGCTAGTACAGATAGCCCTCGAGTAGCTTTGTGCAAAGTTCAAAAAACAAACAAACAAACTTTGAGCGTGTCATTTCAACTAAAACTGATCAAAAGAGCAATAATAAGTAAAGGTAAATAACAAAGAATAAAACAGTGTAAATAATCTTCCTTTCTTATTTTATGCAATAGAAATTAATACAATGTTTAAGAACCCAATACTCGGAATGGTGCGTTTCAAGTAGCGCAACGTCGTTCAGTGGGAACTGGTAAAATGTCAAGTTAAATAAGAGGTAAGAAGGTTTGACAAAAACGTCCTAACGAAATAATAGTGCCTTTCAAAGAATTGGAACGAAAGTTAATTTAAAATATATCCCCAGATTAAATTCAGAAGTACAGAATATTTATCAAGTCAGAATCAGTGATGGAACTGTTCGAAGACAGCTGCAATGGAAAATTTGCAACCAAAACGTTTAACAATTGACAGATATGAATAAAACAGTATCGAATGGTAGTCGTAAACAATTAATAACATCCATACAGAATCGATGTAGTGATACAAAAATATTGATGATCTTCTGAATATATGTTTGGAAATAATGTTCCGGCGTTGATATCGTAACACTGAGTATGAATAACAGCTTGTGGGAAAAAAAAACAAAAACAGCAGTACTTTTAGACTTGAGCGAAAATACTTTGTACTGAAATATTTATATGATTCTTATATGGTGTTTTTATTTTTGTCCGTATTGCTTCATATATCATTTTATAGCTCTACGATAACGGACAGAGGCATTAGATTAAAATATTTTGGTTTGAGTTCGTTGTGACATAGCTAAGTCATATAATTGTAGTTTATCAACTTTATTTATTATAAGCTTGTTAAGTTTGATGACAAAAATGTCTAATATGTCCAGTTTTAAATTCTGGACATTGTATTACTTATACAATTCCTTTTTGTGTAAGTTGAAATACCATTTATCTTCTATATCGTAAGATTTGTATATTAATTATTTATGAAAATGCTAAGTTAACGCAACTTTTGTCTGATTAATGTAATATTATTCCCAAACTAAATTATAAAACATGTAAGATTTATAATTATATAGCCTCACTATCAACTTTAAACATCTTATTTTATAATTTTTGCAACATATATTTTAGAGAATGTTTCTCTGCTTTTACGAGTACATGGTTGGGGCTGTATTTTCCTTATAACTCTTGTGTTATCTAATATTAACTTTGACGGCAAAGAAACTATTGTTATTATGATTTGCGAAACATTAACTTCTTAACACTCCGCTAGGAGAAGTGATTAGTGTTATTTAAATAAATCTACCTTCGGATTTTGTCCAGTGCAAGGATGTTTGAATATATTATACTAATGTTATGTTTTCTTTAAGTGTGGGCCCGGCATGGCCAAGCGTGTTAAGGCGTACGACTCGTAATCCGAGGGTCGCGAGTTCAAATCACGCTCGCACCACACATGCTTGCCCTTTCAGCCGTGGGTGCGTTATAATGTACGGTCAATCCAACTATTTGTTGGTAAAAGAGTAAACCAAGAGATGGTGGTGGGTGGTGATGACTAGTTGCCTTCCCTCTAGTCTTACACTGCTAAATTAGGGACGGCTAGCGCAGATAGCCCTCGTGTAGCTTTGCGCGAAATTAAAACAAACAAACAAACAATCTTTAAGTGTGTGTAAGTGATCTACAGTATAAGTATTTATGACAGAAAAAGAGTGTTATAGGCGGTCTCACACTATTACAGATGTTCAATTAAACTAAAGGCATTTTTATATAGACATTTTGCGTGTGAAAGCTGTGGAAGGAACTGAGAAGACGACTGTCGTTTTAAGTTCACAACATTGCTAGAAATGAAACTGGAATTTAAAAATAATAGTGCATTTAGTCAGGTGAATTTTATTTCTACTTCCAATTTGGAAACAAAGGTTAATTTTGATTGACAATACTTTCCCACGGCTGTGCTCATCCTTACTGGTGAGTACGTGACCTATCATGACATATATTTTACCACATACAGTTTGAGGTTTCACATGTGTTTCGCTTAGCTCATTGGCAAGATCTTTACTAAATTTTCGGATATCACGTATATATAGATCGTACGATGAGTTAATTAATATTTAGCATTATCAGAGAGCGCTATTTGAAAATTGAAGATGTGAGAGAGCTAAGTTCTTATATAATAGATTTTGGAATGTTGTTTGATATTATTATTTTTATCTCTAGAAATTAAACTTGAATACTACAAATGACTATATTTAGTTAGACTTGAGACTAAAATAGTAGGTATAAGCTTTTAATAGTTTAACGTGTATTTTAACGTTAGATTAGGCTTAGTACGTTTAGTAGTTGCAAATCAAGTTGCACTGAATGGCTCTGTATGGCCAGGTGAGTTGAGGCGTGTGACTTGTAATCTGAGGGTCGCAAGTTCGCATCCCCGTCGCACCAAACTTGCTCGCACTTTCAGCCGTGCGACGTTATAATGTTACAGTCAATCCCCGCTATTTGTTGGTTAAAGAGTAGCCCAAGAGTTGACGGTGGGTGGTGATAACTCAGGGACGGCTAGCGCAGATAGCCCTCGAGTAACTTTGCGCGAAATTAAAAAAACAAACAAACTTGCAGTGAAATTTAGGACAAATTAAATATATTGTTTTATTCAATAAATATTATTAAAAGTAGTTAATTTTCAAACGTAGGCTGAACAGTTTTAACAACAGGCTAGTGGTATTTAATCATAGTATTCAGTGTTTATTTTAATTCTACAAATAATACGATGGTCAAGACTAGTTCGAGGTTAACCGTTCCCAGTTTGTTAGGTGCAATAGGTTCAATGAATGAGTTTTATTTGGAAACTTTGGACCACTATGCACTTTTAAGGAAGCTAGTAGTGAAGATGATTTTTATGTAGAAGTTATAGGTTTGAGGAAAAGTTGAAGACTATTCTCAGTAAATTGAAGAACTTTGTGGGAACTTCAAGAGGATCTTATGCTTTTACATGCAACGAAGCATCAACCAAGGTAAACAACGACATCCAAAAAGTTAGAAAGTGAAGTATTAGGGTTAACAATAGTGAACTTAATTGTAAAGACACTATCCTATTGAGCAACATATTTCAGCGCTTGGCTTATGTAGACGGGGAATTATTCGAGAGAGGTAAAGCGAAAGGAATAGTGAATGATATGGATTAGGAACTTAAAGAGGTTATAGTTATAGATGATACATTGGCACGGCATGTGGATATAACAGTCTGTTGGTTAAATAAGGAGAAAACTAAGATTCTATTACCCTGGGGCACAGATGGAAGACATAACTGATAAAGCAATAGATATAATGAAGGGAAATGGTAATGATGCAGCCTTGTGAACGTAGGGCTAACGATATAGGGAAGAGTAAGACAGAGGAGCTAATTAATAAGCATAAGGAGTCGATAAAATCGTTTAAAGGTAAAGGCCATAAATTAATTGTGTCAGGGATATTGCCAAGAATTAATTGTGGAGATTAAATTTTGAGTAGGTCACTAGGGCTAAATGATATGCTGAAATTAGTGTGTAAGGATGGGAAGTTTAGATGGTTGGATTTATGGGATCATTTCATTGGGGAAGGGAACGTTTTGGAATGGATGGTTCACACTTAAGAGGGAAAGAGTCTGGTATGTTTGTAATGGCTATTAATTACTCAGCTGAAAGGGAAGTTTTAAACTAGGACTAGATAGTGGTGAGGGTAAAGATAAACTAAATGAAACAAAACTGAGATGTAGAAGAATATTTAGCATAAGAAATCAGTATAAAACTAGTTATAAGAATAAGCTTAATTGTTACTATTATAATGCTAGATGTATAAGAAATAAAACAGATGGCTTTAGGGCATTGGTAGGAAATAAATATTTTAATATGATAGGAATAACTGAAACATGGTTAAATGTAGATGATTTTATGACAGAAGATTCTTTGAAATAGATGGTTATAGTTTATTTAAGAGTGACAGTGTAGAAATGAGAGGGGGAAGAGTGACTTTACATGTAAAATGTGAGTTAAATTCTGTTGAATTTGAGAATATTAAGGATAATAACAAGGAAACCGAATCCTTTTGGGCTTCTGTTAGTGGATATCAAGGAACCTTGTTACAGACTACCAGAGAAAACTGATGAAATTAGTGAGAAACTTTACAGTGAGATTAATATTTCAGCTGTTAATTAATTCACAATTTTTGGTGATTTTAATTTCAAACATATTGATTAGGAAATGTTAGTGTCAAACTATGAGGGAGAAAGGTTTCTGGAAACTGTTCAAGTTGGAATTCGTCATCAATTGCTCAAGGAACTTACTAGAAATAATGCTATTTTAGATTTATAGAAATGGTTTAGAGGGTAGAAATTGGGGAACACCTTGGTGCAAGTTATCATCACTGTATTAAGTTTGATGTGTTGTTACACATGAAAATCAGGAATAATGATATTTTGATTCCAACTTTTAAAAATAAATTTTGAATGGATGGAACAATAATTGTATGTTGTGAACTGGACAGCTGAATTATTCAGAGAAACCGAGAATATGTAGAAAATATTTAAGAAAAAATTTTTCTACATTCAAAACAAATATATTTTAAAAAAAAAGAAAAGTGTAGCTGCAAGTTAAAACCAGGTACACAAAGGGTACAAGATAAAAATAAAGAAAATCATCATAAATTTAAGTAATTTAAATTGATTGATATTAAAGAATATTCATAAGAGCAGGAAAGTTAGTGAAACAGGAAATTGGGACATCTAGAAGGATTTATAAAAATAATTTGGGTGAAAACATAAAATTAACAATGAGGAGTTTTAAAAGTACAATGGGGTAAACAAAACGTTAGTATTGGGATATGACCTTTAATTAAGAGATAATAAAGGAAGTGTTGTATCTGATGCTTATGAAATGGTTAGGTCATTAAATTCTGATTTTTCTTCAGTTTTTACTAACGAAGATTTAAGCAGTATTCCTCATCTTGATCAATTGATAGATTAAAACAAAGTTGAACAAGACAAGTGAATAAATTCTGACTCTGTCAAAATACAGTTATGAAGTTTTATGAGGCTTCTGGATCATATAATATTTCTTTAAGGATTTTAAAGGAGGTCAAGAATTGAATATGTGAATTACTTGTCACATTGTTTTTGTAAGTGTTTGAATAGTGGACAAATAACAACAGATTAGAAATAAGCTGATGTGATTTCTATCTGCCTTCAAGTAAAGTATCAAAAGTTGTCCCAGTAATTATAGGTCGATTACTCTTATATTAGTTGTGTGAAAAGTTTTGAAAAGTCTGATAAAATATACTTTTATTGAATAATCAACATGATTTCACTATGGAGAACCTTGCCTTACACATATTTTAATAGACTTTTAAAATATTATTGCATGTTTAGGTGAGGGTAAAGTTGAAGATTTGGTGTATCTGGATTTTAAGAAAGCATAAGACAAGGTACCACATAAAAAGCTTGTGAAAAATTATCTCTGTAGGTGTAGGGAATTCAGTAGCAAATTGGATAGAAAAGTGGCTGGATGGAAGAAAGGAGAGGGTTGTTACAAATGGAGTTCAGCCAAACTGAATTAATGCCACAGGTGGAATATCTCAGGACTCAGTTTTAGTACCTTAGCTCTTTTTTATTTGCATTAATAAAATAGAAGAAGAAATGATCTGTAAATTACTTAAATTTGCTATTATATCAAGATCTTTGGTGCTGTTGACTGTGAAGAGGGCACTGCTGATCTGCAAAAGGATATGAGTCATTTAGTGAGTTGGCAAATAAATGACAGACGAGTTTTAATTGTTATAAATGCAATACATTTCATGTGAGTTATTATAACTTAAATTATAAGCATAATTTGGACAGGAATAACCTTCACAGTGTTATGAAAGAAAAATATCTTGGTGTAATGGTTTATCAGCCTTTTGAGCCATCTAAGTGGTGTGCTATTGCTAGTCATACAGCAAGTAGGTTTTTAGGTTCTATCTACAGAAGTGTTATATAAAAGTTTAAAGAGGTTATAGTTTCATTGTGTAGGTTACTGGTTAGGTTATATTTGGAGTATTGTGTTCAGTCTTGGACTCCTTATCTTAGGAAAAACATTTAATTGTCATAAAGGATTCAGAGGAGAGTTACTAAAGTGGTACCTGGAATGGAGTAGTTGTCATAAGAGGAAAGATGAAAATCTTTAAAATTGTTTTCTCTCGAATAAAGAAGAGTTAGAGGAGATCTGATTGAAGTTTTAAGATTGTAAAGGGAATTGATAGCGTTTGTGCGTCAACATTTTTCATAGTTAACAGTCAGAAGTATAAAACAAGAGGACATAAATGTATATTTAAGCAAGGTAGAACTCATCTTCAGCTAAGACAATATTATTTTCCAAATAAGGTGGTTGGCCAATGAAATGGGTTGTTTTGGGATATTGTAGAGGCAGTAAATTTGAGTGAGCTTATATGAAATCGTGATAGACATACATGAATGGTAAGGACTGGCTTTTATTTTTTAACATTTTTAGTTTGGTTTAGAGGATGAGACAGCCGAGATGGACCAACAGGTCCCTTGATTTTTTTAAGCATTATGTTATTATGTTTTCAATAGTATTAGTTTAATGTATCCGTTTCTTATACCATTTTCAAACACGTGAAATGTTGCCTCAACTGTCACTTTAAGTAGCCTTCAGAAACAAAACTTTGACTTACGTTACATTAATAAATAAGGCTGAAAATTAATAACAGAAAGTAAATTATATACCACGCCTGTTGTGTACGATTCGCCCATCCCACTTCTGCTCAATAGCTCAACGATAAGCCTGCAGGTTCACACTTCTTAGAATCGGGTTTCGATACTCGTGGTAAGCACAGTACAGCAGAGATGACCCATTATGTAGCTTTGAGCTTAACAACCATCTAACTATACGATTGAAGCTCAGGTGAAATTAGTCATATTTTACGAATGATGCTAAAAATCTATTTTTAAACAATCATAAAACAACGAAGTGTAAAATGGTATTAAAATTTCTCTACATTTCTTTCAAATAAAAAACAAAGAAATAAACAAATTTCACTCGTTAAACGGAATGTTGGGTTATTATGTGATCATGTTATTTTACAACCTAAATCTGGACCTTAAAGTACACAAGACGTGATAGTAGTTATGGTACATTAAAATGATTAATCTTTAGTTTGCAAGTAGTTGCAGGTGAAGTAATTACTTATACGTGAATAAATGCTCTCGTGATCGAAGTAGGCACATTTTAAAATTACTAACAAGGTGATACATTGTTATTGAAAATTTGCGTGATAAGGAAACCCTGTACGAAAACACATCCATTAACAGATTCAGGTATACTACAAACTGAATTTTGTTTTATTTTCTTATCTGCATTAACGAATTATCACATTATACTTTCATACCATTGTCTATATAATTATTTAGTGATGGTTTAATATGCATTATGTAACACAGTAAATTCTCGTATCCTTATAATTATCTTAATGTGTGTAACAATTTAATGCTACGTGATCGTGTTATTCGCTCTCATACTTCTTTCCAGTCGACTGATTCAGTATTTGATTGATTGTGATCCAACTAAAACATAAACTTTGATTTGCTATTGTTCTTAAATGCAAATTGAGGACGAATTATATAATAGCCATCAATTTATAGAGATAACAAACAATAAAACTAAATATTTACGTCAGTGAGACGAAACTGTTGGTATTGATTTATTTCACAATGTTTCAAATACTTGTATCCTAAATTACAATTAAACAGAGCATAGTCTGATTCGAAATAAAACGCATCTGCAAAATGTTCATTAAGCTATAACACAAGCTTATATTGTACGAGTAATTAGATGTACTACACCATTGAATATTGTAGTGTTATTTCCAGGTATGCAAAACTGAATGATTACAGAAACCTGAAGAAAAATCATGGAAATCGTGTTTACTTCGGTGCTAATACTAAAGTTGATCGGATGCACATTGAAAAACTAAACAATTGTAATTTATTTAAAAATAATTATCATTGTCGTTTTCCTTAAAAGTTTTAAAATAATTAGTTAATAAAGCCTTGATTTTAGTACTGGTTTTGGTTTGTTTAAAATAATATTTTTCTGAACCTAGTTATACGATGGATTTAAGTATTCATTTGACTTTCTCTCTTTTGGTTTTTAATCATTAACTTAGAGCGATATTTGCGGTTTTGTGACTTGTCTGTTTGTATAAATAAATAAAACTTATATAGTGTTTGTTTTGTTTTTAATTTCGCGCAAAGCTACACGAGGGTTATCTGCGCTAGCCATCCCTAATTTAGCAGTGTAAGACAAGAGGGAAGGCAGCTAGTCATCACCACCCACCGCCATCTTTTAGGCTACTCTTTTACCAACAAATAGTGGGATTGATCGTCACAGTATAACGCCCCCACGGTTGAGAGGACGAGCATGTTTGGTGTGACCGGGATTCGAACCCGCAACCCTCAGATTACGAGTCGAACGCCTTAACCCACATGGCCATGCCGAGCCCAAACTTATACAAGGAAGTCTTTCCATCTTTTTTTTTTAAACCCCATTGAGGAAAGGGATAAAAAATCCTAAATCCAATTTTATGACTGTCCTATATCAGTGTGTTATATATTTGCATCAAAGAGTATAATTGTTTTCAACTGTTTTTATTAATTAGTAATCAACTTATAATCTCTCTTCGGCATGAAATCACTAACAAAGAATATTTATAAGATGTTATGAAAACAACAAGCGTGTACTTGAGGGAGATGGGTTGTCCGTCGGTAATGATGAGTTGAGGTGAACGTAAGTTACAGTGTAGCTGTTATTGATCAATTTTCTTATAACCCAGTTCATCAGGAGTTATGTTCAGTCTCTCCTTTGATACCAGATGTCAAGAGTTTAGTGTGACGCAAACATTCACGACATTCGAGCTCCGTTCCTTGAAAAGCTTCACTGTCTTAACAGGGATCAGTAATTGGGTTTATACGACAGCTTGTCATCGATCTATCACGCGCGATTCGATAAGCAAACACTGCTCGTGAGAGTTCTCGAGATACCTTTCTGCGAGTGCAAAAACTTTCGAACCTACTTGCAAGTCAAACAGTTATTTACCTTTCTTTTGTCCTGCAAATTCTTCTGAACAGAATTTACAAGTAGTTGTATAGTATTTAATGGCGCCATGCGAATTTTTAAAGATTAATTACTTAAAGTTTAAAAACATGATAGCGCCTTTTTTTACGAAGAAGTACACGAATTCACAACCCTTTCATTTTTTAAAGACTTTCCACGAAGTTTTCAGTATCATTAAATTAAAGACATATTTGTAATTTTTTTACTATGTTTTGTTTATTACGGCAAGAGACCGTTCAAAATAATTTTAAAAATGGCCTACAAAAATATAAGTAACTTTTGGTATTTTTGCGTTTTTCTTATAGGTTGGCCCGGCATGGCCAGGTGGTTAAGGCGCTCGGTTCGTAATCTGATGGTCACGGGTTCGAATCCCCGTCACACCAAACATGCTCGCTTTTTAGGCCCGGCATGGCCAAGCGTGTTAAGGCGTGCGACTCGTAAGCCGAGAGTCGCGGGTTCGAATCCCGGTCGCACCAAACATACTCGCCCTTATAGCCGTGGAGGCGTTATAATGTGACGGTCAATCCCACTATTCGTTGGTAAAAGAGTAGCCCAAGAGTTGGCGGTGGGTGGTGATGACTAGCTGCCTTCCCTCTAGTCTTACACTGCTAAATTAGGGACGGCTAGCGCTGATAGCCCTCCAGTAGCTTTGTGCGAAATTCAAAACAAACAAAGAAATCTTACAGTTTACACCATCTTGTGAACATATAAACAACATATATTTAAAAAGGCCGTATTTCTCATATGAAATGGCATTTCATTTGAGAATGGGTACACTTTCAGCGTTATTAACTCCTATGATTTTGTTACTGAAACTTGCTATAAAAATATTAGTGTATATCTAATGGAATAGATTATTTCTCTCATAATCACATTCAAGTGCTTCAATATATGATGGAACAAACCCAAACCAAGTGACATATAGCAACATCATGGTGCTACCTCTACCACTAATACATTGATAAAATGGCACAGTTCTCCAGGTTGCTGTCTAGGTAGGTCCATCAGTCTGAAACAAACAGTATGTAACTGGATTTCATCGTTCACTAGTTACACCAGAATTCTTCATCCTATTCATAATTCTCAAATGACAATTTTCATTTATAGCTGGGACAAGCTATTAATGGGTTAAATCCTGTCTATGAAATTCAGAATCATGAATCTCTCCATATGAAAATACGCTATTCTAGCTTGTAGCCATGAGGTATCACTTAATTATTGGATGATGGTTTTACTTCTAGGCGTATGGTTTTACTTTGCAAAATGTTACAAAGCCAGCATGGATTAAAGACTGGTACTTATGGATGTATGGGTCAATATTTCACATACTCATGTGCTGTTGCTTTCTGTTTCTTTCATATACGACATAGAATGAATTTTAACATGATTAAGTGGGCTTAAACGCCAATATTGTATACTTTTTCTCATCTATTTATAGGATTCTAAAATGTTAAAATTTTCCTTTCTTCAGGGACTTCTATATATATGCTTGAAAATACTCTTGTAATATTACTTCATCAACAAATACTTTTAACTAGATAGAATGTTTTCTACTAAACTGCTTTAAAGTGACTGGTTTTTGAAAATCTGAAGGAAGTTGTAAGAAAAGTGTAAGCGTGAAAAATAACAGCACATATCTCACAAATTCAGATGTTGTTAAATTAGGTTGAACGACATTACATATTTCTCAACTTGCTTTAGGGACTCCTGATTATACAATAATATAGTTTTATTAATATATGGGTTATGGTATCAAAGTTGAAACGATAGTGATTCTACCCATTGGCAGTTCTACGATTGTTTTTCGTTGCTAAGTGCAAAGCTACAAATGAGTTATCTGTGCTCTGCCTACTTTCCCCACCCAATGCTTTCAAAGCGATATTCCACAAGCATACTCTAATAACACAAATTCAATATGTAAACATAACAGTATTAAGATGTAGGAGAATCTTCAGTCAATGACTAATTTTTTTTTTTATATATCAAATGAAGAGTCCAAAACTGAAAACACGAAATATATTGATATTAAATTCATAAGCTTACGATGTTATTTTTATTAAGCGTTTGGTTTGTTTTGAATTTCGCGCAAAGCTACACGATGGCTATCTTTACTAGCCGTCCCTAATTTTGTAGTGTAAGGCTAGACGGAAGGCAGCTAGTCATTACTACCCATCGACAACTCTTGGACTACTCTTTTACCCACGAATAATGGGATTGACCGTCACATTATAACACCCCACGGCTGAAAGGGCGAGCATGTTTTGTGTGATAGATATCCGGGCCTGCAACCCTCGGATTACGAGTCGAGTGCCTTAACTACTTGGCCATGCCGGGCCTTTCTTAAGCGTTAAAAGCCAAAGTAACTGTTATAAAGGACCATGACACGTAATAGTGAAATGAGTCGTGTATAATCCATATACACGAAAAATTACTAGAGGACTATTTGGTCTGGCCTTCTTGAATTTAAAGGAGGTACAGAGAAGACAGATGTCGCTATTACTTACCGTCAACTCAATCGATCATGCAATTTTCACACCTTGTTTTTGTACAGATTGTATGTATATCATTGATAAAAAGGTATGTTCTGTTCATCAGCGATGTGAGCCTAGCATCTGAATATTATTTCTGATATTTTCCCACTAATTTCTTGCTTTGATTTACTAGCTATGAGAAAAACAACAATGCCAGATTTTATGTTTGGATAACTAAATTTAATTGCAAAGGATGTAACAACCATTATCGGTAGCAATAAATAACAATATTATAAAAAATTAAAAAGGATTAAACTGTAATTAATGGGATAAAAATGTGATTCTAAATTCAGACTTAATTGTAACAACAACGAAATAATACATTCTTGTTTTTGCTCATATTATATGTGATGTTTTAGTACTTCCAAATATAAGCCCAAACGAGCTCGTTCATAATTATAAGTTGAGCCTCTTAAAATATAATTACAATCTTTATCCTGTAATTTAAGCCGTGTTTGTTCACTAATAATAAGTAATTGTATTATTTCCACGGAAGTACTGATATGTAAACAAAATCATTTACATTTTATACACACTGCTGACCAAAATCTTAAGGCCAATGAACGTAAAGAAAAAATATGCATTTTGCGTTGTTAGACTCAACCACGTATTTGAGTAGAGCTTCGAAAGATGAAAATAAGAAAAGGGAAAAATAAAAGTAAAAAACGTTTTAGCATTTGATAGGGAAAATGAAACTAGGACTATGAAATTAGTCTAAATACTAGCTGGTCAAAAGATTAAGACCATACCAAAAAGAAATCCTAAATAGGGTAAGAAATGCCCAACAAGAGGTCTCAGTAATGAGTTGCACGGCCGTCATTGCAAATAATTTCAAACATTCGCTTTGGCATGGTCGATATAAGTGTTTGCAGAAGGCTGGAATGTTATTCCAAGTGGTGATGATGGCTTCACGAAGATCATGCATTGTTTGGAATTTACGTACATTTCTATAGACTTCCCTTGCCATCCACCACCAAACATTTTCATTGGGGTTCAGTTCGGGCGAACACGCTGGATAGTCCAAAAGAATCACGTTATTCGCCATGAAAAAAGTCCTTTGTCCTATGGGCATTGTGGATTGCAGCGCTGTCCTGCTGAAAGATCCAGTCATTTACACACAAACGAGGGCCTTCAGTCAATAAAGATGCTCTCTCCAACATGCCAATGTAGCCAGCTGCTGTTTGACGCCTCTGTCTAGACTGAAGCTTCATTGTTCCATGGAAGGAGAAAGCACCCCAGGTCATGATGGAACCTCCTCCATTGTGTCGTGTAGAAAATGTCTCAGGTGGGATATCCTTATCGTGCCAGTAACGTTGGAAGCCATCTGGACCATCCAGGTTAAATTTTTTATCATCAGAAAACAAAACCGTTTTTCACTTTGCTTCGTCTCATGTTTGGTGCTTCTCAGCAAAGTTTAACCGAGCTGTTTCGTGGTGTGGAAGAAGGCGTGGCCTTTGAAGACGTTTACGGTTTTTAAAGCCTTTCCCTCGCAGATGCCGTCTTATTGTTCTTGAGCTGCATTTGCGTCTGTAAGGGCCTTAATCTGGTTCGACGATCGGCTGGTGTCTTGCCGGACAACCCGTCGAATCCTCCTGCTCAACGCCAAGGAAATTTTCTTGGGCCGATCACTTGAAATTCTCGCTCCGTATCCCTCAGGGTCTTTCAAGAAATTTGCAAAAGCAGTTTTACTACGCCAAATCTTACCAGCGATGGCACGTTGAGAGAGACCTTACTTTTGCAGCTCGATAATTCTGCCAAGTTCAAACTCTGTCAACTTTTTAGCGTTTGCCATGTTTTCACCTGAAGTAACACAGGAGATGTCAGTGGGAGATGTTAATAACGCTAATGCTTGAACACAAGTGACTAAATTTTGTTACGTGTTTACCGAGACCACTTTTCGTTTCAGTATGGTCTTAAACTTTTAAACAGCTAGTATTTAGGCTAATTTCATAGTGTTCACATTTTCCCTATTAAATGTTAAAAAAGGTTTTTATCTTTATTTTCATCTTTTGAAGTTCTACTCAAATAAGTGGTTGAGTCTAATAACACAAAATGCATATTTTTTATGTTCATTGGGCTTAAGATTTTGGTCAGCAGTGTAAGAACCATACGGTGAATATGAATTGAAAGTAATAATAAAGTGGTATAGCATGAGATAAACAGGTTGTTGGCTGGTTAAGACATTGATGGGCAGGAATTTAAATACACGAGATGTGAGTTTGATTTCTCATGAACATTCCAACGATATATAAAGGCTGTAAAGACTACACATATGCTCAGAAATATAAATATTACTGAAAACAAAAACGTTTTTAGAAAGTTCTTACGATACAAGAAAGGAAAAGTAGATGATAGATTTTGGATAGCACGTTTTACTTATTTCACTACGTAACAAATAAGAATGTGCAAAACAGAGAATTCTCAACTGAGGTTTAGTTGTGATTTACTAGTACGATGACTTAGGTATTCTGGTGACCTTTTCCGTTATAACAAGTCCAATGGGTCAGTATTAGCGTACACATCTTGACATTTTCGCAGATCCTCTATTGTACGTAGACACCCTTTCTACAACTTCTAAGCAGATCAAATGTACAAAAGTCTCGAAATGTTTTCATCATCGTTCTCAAGAAATCATCTATGGTGTCGACTGAGAATAAGCTCATGAGTTTCTAACCTTCATTATCTTCGATCTTGTTTATCTTTTTACTTTACGGCATAGGCAGGAAATATATCAAGTTTCATTTCAGTGCGTTTCTTCGGACGAAGAGTTCCATTTTGTAACAACTTTGAGCATGTAAGTGTTGATTCCTTTTGGGCTATAAAGTAGCTTTGAAGCCCATTTTTGTCCTAAGTGCTTTTTTATGCGAGGTTTTTTACTTCCTTTGAATGATTTCTTTATTGTAATGTTGTATCCTTTGGGTCTGCTTCATTTAATTATATCGCTATATGAAAATAAAGAACTATTATCCCTACTATAATTCTACCCGTAGTGACAGCGCACTGTCAGATTGTTGGGAGCTTGTCGTGAATCAAATGTATAGGTGCTAAACATGTCGTTCATGACGCTATGCTCGAATTTCAGAAACATGTTATGGCATTAACATATATATACCTTGTTCTAACAATGTGCAATTAACCTTCTGCATTCCTTTATTTCACCAGCACATTGCTTGAAGTAAAATAACTTACTGGTTGCAGTTTTATGTTTTTTATACCAACCAACAACTTAAAATAAAGTTGGCTAACGCTTTGTTATACTACACTGAAAAAAAGTACTGTTACCGAACTTAACGAATTATTTCATAGAACACATTAAAGCAGACAAACTTGCAGCAAAATAACGTGTTTACATCTATATCTATATTTCGTTTAAATAATAATTAGATAAAATATTCAATTAACGTTGAAAATTGAATAGTAATTAACATTAAATTGTCAAGCGGTACTGGTTATTTAAATTGTGAAATACTTATTAAAACGCTCGCAAAATAATTGAAATATTTCTTCTATACATCTGTCTACTGCTTATGTTTACAAACGCTATCATTCACTACATCCTCTATAAGCGAATTAACCCTTGAAGGAAAAAGACTTATTTCCTAAAACTTCATTGGACTATAGGATGTCTTACTTTCTAATTGATCTATTCTTTATCTTAAAAGGTTCCTCAGCATCATGAATGAAGAAATATTACAGATATTAAGCTGCTAGTATGAAAAGTGTGGCATAACTATTGTGCATATATGTAATAAAATTGAAGAATCCACCTTCACTAAAACCCTGAAAATATTTATTGAAAAGTGTGCTTCCACAAGATATTCTTGAAATTCAATTATTTGAAAAAAATAAATATATATTTTTTATTCTTTGCTTTAAAACAGTGACATGAAACAACTTTGGTTAGGCCAACACTACCCAGCTGAAAGATCCATAAATAAAGCCTGAAATGACTATGCCCCTAGTGGCTCAGTAATACGTCTGAAGGATTACAACGTGAAAAACTGGATTTTGATGCTCTTGGCAGACAACAGATAGCGCATTTTATAGCCTTACGCTTAACTACAAACAAATAATATGACTATTTTTGGACATTTAGAATTATTTATAGTTGAAATTGTGAACTAAATAATCCAATGTTCATCTTTGTCGGCCCGGCATGGCCAAGCGTGTTAAGGCGTACGCCTCGTAATGCTGAGGATCGCGGGTTCGCATCCTCGTCGCGCCAAACATGCTCGCCCTTTCAGCCGTGGGATCGTTATAATGTGACGGTCAATCCCACTGTTCTTTGGTAAAAGAGTAGCCCAAGAGTTGGCGGTGGGTGGTGATGACTAGCTGCCTTCCCTCTAGTCTTACACTGCTAAAGTAGGGACTGCTAGCACAGATAGCCCTCGAGTAGCTTTGTGCGAAATTCAAAAACAAACAAACAATCATCTTTGCTATTTAACTTGTATTAAAATAGTAAATGTTACAAACGTGTATATCCATAGGACTTCCAAGGTGCAAACATGTATGATTTTTAAACTGTGATCATAAATTTCTATATACGAACACTGGATACGAAGCATTTTAAAGTCTTTGAAAACTTTAATGTGCAGTTTTATTGAGTATTTAAAGTTTTGACAAGTAGACCCGACATGGCCAGGTGGTTAAGGCACTCGATTCGTAATATGAGAGTCGCAGGTGCGAATCCCCGTCACAACTAACATTTTTGTCCTTTCAACTGTGAGAGAATTATAAGGCGACGGTCAATCCTACTGTTCGTTGGTGAAAGAGAAGCCCAAGAGTTGGCGGTGGGTGATGATGACTAGCTGCCTTCCCTCTAGTCTTACACTGCTTAATTAGGAACGGCTAGCGAAGATAGCCCTCGAGGAGCTTTGTGCGAAATTCAAAACAAACCTAAGTAATATGACTAGTAGCTTTATTAGAGTTCAAGTAAGTTTGCCATCTGTTGAATATTACCGAGTTGAAAACTGTAATGTATATACTTTCCATGCGAATTAATTCGTTACCTTGCTTTGCCATATTCACAAATTCAAACAAGTCAATGGATTGTTAATTGAAAAATTTTTACAATATTTTGGCAAAAGCAGTTCATTTAAATTAACGCGACCGTCTGGTTCATAATATCAACAGACGCTTTTCTGATGTAGCCATTAAACAATTAATGCGTTATATTTTCCAAACTTGAAAGGTAATTTTACACTTTTCAGGTGGCCTACACAGTTGTTTGTCTAATTTTAGTGTTATTCTACTGTTCAGTAATAGAGGGGATTAATTCTAAGTTACAAGATTTGTTTCAGTTAATGAAATGGTGTTTTGTCGCCTTGGCGCCAGAGACACATGTTTAGCACCTATATATACACATATTTTTCAGGAGAAATTCTTCCTTAACGTTGAAAGTTTATTTAAAAAAAAAGTCTCAGAAAGACAAAGAAACATAAATTCAGCATTGTTTAATTATTTATAGCCAAAAGGTATAACATTTCAAAGAAAGAGCCTTCACTGATGTTCTTCATGTAGTTAACGAGTTTTAAAAACCACAGCCAAAACCAGTCTGAAGTAAAGTGAAGGGTATGCTCACCTAAGAAAACCAGTTTGACGAAGATAGACGTAGTTTATGGTATAATTCATAATAAACAAAGCTTTGTAGTTGAGGAAGGCTCACATTCCAAAGGTGCATAAGTTAATAGTAATTGTAAAGAGACGGAAAGAACAGCATTTCCATTCCATTAAATGCTTTTCAAGTTCCATCGAGCTCCAATGGACTTTAGTGCCTTTGTTTTGTTTAAACGTTGTATTGAAAGCTAACGTCAAAAACAGTTGAATGTTTAAAAAAGATTTTTGCCAAAACGTGTGGTCTGAGATCGGTCTCGAAGTCCTTTTCAGGACTATAGATTTTATACAACTGGCGACAGAGAAAACGGTTGCTAGAGCAGCGTTAGATCTCAGACATTGTGTTTAAGAAGATGGAGTAACTCTATGTTCCACTGATAATTGAAAATCATTATATTATTCGTGAAATACTACAAAATTTACAGTACTACTTACTGTAAGACATAGCCCTACATGGCCAAGACGTTAAGGTGTTGGACTCGTAATCGAATCTCCGTTACACCAAACATGCTCGCTTTTTGAGCCGTGGGGGTGTTATAATGTGCGGTCAATCACACTATTCGTTGGTAAAAGACTAGCTCAATAAATGGTGATGGGTGGTGGTGACTAGCTGCCTTCCCTCTAGTCTTATACTGCTAAATTAGGGATGGCTAGCGCAGATAGCACTCGTGTAGCTTTGCGCGAAATTCAAAACAACTGTTTGATCAGACATCAAAATATGCTATTCATTATTTTTAGATTATCGTAAGTTGAATTAACTATCATGATAATTGTCATTATCACAAAACGACTGACAAGTTCAAGCACATTTTTATTTAGCTTCTAGTAATAATATTGTATACTATCGGTTTTATTACACCTTGTTTGTTGTATGGCACTGTTTGTCAGTATACCCAGTTCTCCGATGGTTCAGTGAGGATATAAAACGTTAAAATAAAAAAAAATACAAACAAGGTATCTAAATAAACACTGTGGCTGAAATTTTACTTAACAAATAACCATTATGATTACAGTGCTCATGTCAAGATATTTACGTGGAAATGTTAGTTTGTAAGGATTACTGGCTCATTGTATTTACGTGCATGCATGCTAACGGATAACAATGACTTTAGTGCAAGGACAGCCTCCAGATAGCACTTCTGTAGTGATGTGCTATTAACAAAATCATTGTATTGTAGAGAGAATGAAATCAAAACTGCTTCTGAGTGACGCGTAGCTTTATTAAGCATTTAATTTTAATTAAAAATAAACTATATCTTTCATTCGATTTCTTTTTAAAAGTTAAGAAAGTGATGATTATATGTTATGTACATCAATAATATTAAATTTTCATAGCGTAAAATTAATTTAATTGTGTAAACTTCTGAGTTACAACTAAATTTTCACACTTTCATAAAATATAGATTTAAAAAAATCGAATTATAATTTAAAAAGTTAATTACTCTTCACGTGGAATTATGCCAATAATTACTTTGCATCATTTAAGGGTAACTATCTAGAGTTTTTTGAAAATTAAATGATAAATTATTTACTTTATTTTCTGAAATTAAACTGAAAGAATCTCTGATGCAACCAAGCTGAATGAAATCTTCTGAAGACGATTAAAAACAAAAATGGTCATTTATCAAAACAAAGGGAACAGAGTTGCTATTGAGGAGGCCTTTGATTCCTCTAACAATGCACCATAACATTAATTTATCGTAGCATGTAGCAACTACGGAACGACTGTGCTGAAAGATCATCTATTCTTTATAGTGGGTTGAAACTATGTGGTCGTTGTCATGACAATGACTGATTACCTCCAATTACCTCTACCGTCAGGTGGCGTACTGATTCGTCCTCCTGTA
Organism: Tachypleus tridentatus; assembly: GCF_004210375.1. Classification (NCBI taxonomy): domain Eukaryota; kingdom Metazoa; phylum Arthropoda; class Merostomata; order Xiphosura; family Limulidae; genus Tachypleus; species Tachypleus tridentatus. Next base: position 57,466,785 of record NC_134825.1, read on the forward strand.
CTCCGAGCAAAGGCCGGTAATCTGGCGTCACTATTACGAACTATTGTCCGCATGCAAGAAACCTTTCGGTCATCCTTTTGATTTGCTTGGTGAGGCAAAGGGCATCTCTAGAAATGGAGATGTTCTTTATACGACAACTACTGTCATTAAGGATTGTGATTAACCAGGCATGGGTGCATCGTGGGGTTCATCTTGTTGAAACTCGTATGCCTGACAACTATACTTAGTGAAGCGTATGCATTTCATTGACGCAAGACATGAACATACAACCTTGTCATTTCGATTTGTTCTTCGCTCATTCATGTTTTTTTTCCCGATTCTTTGTTTCTGTGTCGTGACTTGAGCGTTATATGGTGCACACACGATCCTCGTTTAATAAAGTAGCTATGGGAACAGGATTAAAAAAAGCTATAGATGTCAAGTATTTAAACTTACAAGAAAAACAAGATTTTATTCCCGAGCGACAACATTGGATCTCAGCTGCGTTTAAAAGCAACTATACAACTTATATTATTTTGAAACAGTAATAACATTCAAAAATTTTTGAAAAGTTCAGCCTAGCAACGCAACTTTATATCTGTGTAACAATAGCAAAAGAAAACATGTCTTAATTTATGATGGTAAACGATTTCTATGACGTTATTGGAGAATACTTTTAAAAATGATGTCGCTGTCTTTCTTTTAAAGTGCATTATACACAAAGCGTTATGTAATAAATATAAGCAATATATTATAAAAGAAGCTTTTCAAGTTCAACCATCTTATACCTAAGGTTTTAAAGTGTTGGGTGCAAAGGCCCGGCATGGCCAAGTGTGTTAAGGCGTGCGACTCATAATCTGAGAGTCCCGGGGTCGCATCCCCATCGCGCCAAACATGCTCGAACTTTCAGTCGTGGGGGCGTTATAATGTGACGGTCAATCCCACTATTCGTTGGTAAAAGAGTAGCCCAAGAGTTGGTGGTGGGTGGTGATGACTAGCTGCCTTTCCTCTAATCTTACACTGCTAAATTAGGAACGGTTAGCACAGATAGCCCTCGAGTAGCTTTGTGCAAAATTTTAAAAACAAATTATATGTTTGATTCATTTGGTTGAATTAAAATTTAAAATGAAACATACAGTTACAATTGGCTGGAGCCATCTAACTGCAGCCAATTGTTTTCGTTGTTTTATATTTTGTTTCGTGTTTAAATTTGAACAACTTTGATAGCTCTCTTTACGTATTTATTTCGTCGTTCTCCTACAAACATTCTTTCTTTCCTGCTGAACAGTTTGCATAATTTGTAAGATGTTTGAATTACAAACTAAGCATTTTGTTCCAACCATTAATGAGTAGGTGATTCCTTGTATAATCTGTAAAATTACCTAATTTTCATAAAAATAAATAGCTAAGTTGATAAAAATAAAGCTATACACAGAAAAAGACTTGATATATACGGGGTTAACTTAAAAAATAGGTAGCGTGAAAGTCTGTTGAAAACCGTCAATAGGTGGTCATATTATGCATACGTATAAACAGACATATAATATAGATGCATACACGAATGTAACTCTAAACTTGTTTCAACTGACACAGTAAGGGATTTGTCAGCCATTTAAATGGATTTTACATCACAATGTATATATGAAAAAAGTTGCATAGATAGACAGACCAGCAAGCAAATAAGTAAGAACAGAGAGATACATGAAATCGACAAACAACAGGAGAGCTGAATCCAAAAGCTTTAAGTAAAAACAAACAAACAAGAGGACAGATTAGCTAGCATCCCCTATCACCAACAGACGTTCATTTCCAGGAAGGAGAAAAATTGTCCGAGTGTCCAGTGGAATAAGAGGGGAAAAAATATTTTATGATAACCAAGTCCATGAGGACTAACTATCTGTCACTACCAGAAAACGAACTATTATCGTTTGTCAAACTCCAGGGGGTCAAAGTTGCTAGACTACGTTCTGTAATAGTACAGGACCGTTGGCTTCTTCTTACGACCTGAAGATCTTATAATAGCGATTAATGTATGGCTTAGTTCATTGATTTTATAATCCCAAAGAAAGTTTGGTATCTTTAAAAAACTGTTAAAGCACGATGTGTACACAATGTAAGGAAGTTAGCTATTTAAAAGATGAACGTGCAGAAACATACATGTTCACTCATGCACATGGTCGAACGTTCTCTACGGACAGATGAACTGATGCCGAACACTTCTAATTTTGTGACGACATCCATGTCTTTAATTCCCCGCCACCAGAAAATATGTTTATTAATAACTGTTGAACTAAGGGGAAAATATTTTCACACAGTCAACGTCAAACTGCAGCGAGTGTAAGGGTTTCCTTTTACACATTGTTTTTAATAGTTTTTCGTTACAATATGTAATTATAAGAGAGATTTTTTTAAAATTCGTAACTTTTTGTAAATGCGTTATTGTACTATTATTTTTTTAGTGACAACGCTAAATCTTTCGAAATGGTATATAGCACTAGACACTAATCAGATTTCATTAAAGAACGGTTTTTAGCCCATTCATCTGTCTAGTTGATTACATTCGTGCAGCACATTTTAACCCTATGAAGACATCTGAAGATTGTTTTGATTGAAGCGTTGCTGGGCCTGGCATAGCCAAGCATGTTAAGGCGTTCGACTCGTAATCCGAGGGTAGCGGGTTCGAATCCTCGTCACACCAAACATGCTCTCCTTTCAGCCGTGGGGGGTTATAATGTGACGGTCAATCCCACTATTCGTTGGTAAAAGAGTAGCCCAAAAGTTGATGATGGGTGGTGATGACTAGCTGCCTTCCCTCTAGTCTTATACTGCTAAATTAGGGACAGCTAGCACAGATACCCCTTGAGTAGCTTTGTGCAAAGCTCAAAAAACAAACAAACAAACTTTGAGCGTGTCATTTCAACTAAAACTGATCAAAAGAGCAATAATAAGTAAAGGTAAATAACAGAGAATAAAACAGTGTGAATTATCTTCCTTTCTTATTTTATGCAATAAAAATTAATACAATGTTTAAGAACCCAATAGTCGGAATGGTACGTTTCAAGTAGCGCAACGTCGTTCAGTGGGAACTGGTAAAAATGTCAAGTTAAATAAGGGGTAAGAAAGTTGGACAAAAATTAGGGACGGCTCGCGAAGATAGCCCTGGAGGAGCTTTGCGCGAAATTCAAAACAAACGAATCGACCGTTGTTATTGTCATTAACATTAATTAGCCTGACCGTTTCTTTTCGTAAATAATATCACCATTTATGTTATTAGTTTATATTTTATAATTCACATAAAATGTGATCGTTTTTGTAAACTTCGTGTATTTTAGACACATCATTTTTTCTTAACACAAGGTATTTTTCATCATTTTTACATATAGATTGAATTTTGTAATAGGCAAGCTTTCCCTGCTGTTAGTGTTATTGTGAGCACGTGCTTAGCAAGAATATTATATAAATATAATGTTCGTCACTAACGCATCTATTAAAATTAAATTAATAAACCTTCATAAATTAGCTAGTTTATTTGTTACTATTAATTAGTTATTTGCATCAACCTACTAGGGTGAAATTTTCTCACAAGAAATTAGCTTTTTTACCTTTTGTTCTTGAACTAAATGCTTAGTTTTAAATAGAACGTCTCGTACGGAAATTGAAATTACAAATACTACGTATTTTTGTTTTTATATTTGAATACAACTAAAATTCATAAAAAATGTACCGTAACCGCCAATTAGCACAATAGGTTTTTGAGGAAAGTAGTTTTTTAATATTGACCAAAACTTATCCATATTGTTTACCCTTAACAATATATTTAAACAGATACTAAGTAAAGGCCAGTTTTAAGACAGTTTTATTGCTGGCTTTGTGTCATTCATGTTAGCTTTTGAAGTTTAAAGTTGATTCATAATTTTGCAACTACACAGGATAAGCTGCATTGAAAAATTATAAATCATATGAGAATGGAAAAGTTAGAAGAATTTCACTATTTTCATATCCGATTTGTCTCTACATTTACGTCTCTTTTACATTTTATAATTCAACTATTTTTTGAAACAAAATTCAATAATTTGTTTGGTGCTATTCACGTGAAAACGATTTTCAACATAAATTAAAGACAAACAATATCCTGTTTCTTTCTTTCTTAATAACGCTCTTGCAGATTCACAGCTGCTCTGCATTAAGACTATTTTCTTAACCAAATATATTTTGCGCAGTTTTTAGATGTGACTAGTATTCTAACTGTAATATGCGCCGACCTAAAATATATGCTGGTAACTGTTTTGAAAATATTACTTTCCTTTTATGCATCTACCTGTGAATCTAGAACATTAAACTGTCAAATCCTTGATAAATGGCTAATTTCTTTTGAGTATATGTACTTTTTGGGTAGAATTCAGGTTGCATTTAACTGTTTTCTAGTCATTTGTTCTTGTGATGTAATATGAACATCCTCATCTAATAGATGTTGGAAAATCAAGTTTAATTTAAAGTGATATTTTAAAGTAAAACCTTAAACTTCGATATAGCTTCAGTTAAATATTTAATTATGGTGTACTTTATATACTTCAATATTACATTTTTATTTTAATTTAAGTATTAACAGTGAGTTCTGGAGATAATATTTTGTTGTAAAGCATACGTTTAAGATTTGGCTGACAAATGAGAAATATATTTATATCAGAGACAATAAAATATAAATAAAAAAATACAAGTGTTGATTTATCTGTTGTCTAAAGTAGTGCTTAAAATGGCAGAAAAAAGTGCTGGTATGCATAAACGTTGGAAAGGAAAAAGTTGCTGTAGAGAAGTGTCGAAACGAAACTCTTTGAAACTTAGAAATGCCGACACGTAGACAAATACCTTCACATTTTTAGCACTAATCTAAATAATTGTACTCACGAGGGAACTTGTATCTTATTATCGAAGCTTTTCTGAAAAGTAAGACAGCTTAAATTTGAACTACTTTCCTTAATGTTTCACTCATGCATAGATAACTGCTTTCACTTCATAATGTTACCAGCACTTTACTGAGCTTTATATAGACAAAACTATTCTAAAGAGAAACTATGAATAAAACTGAGGCATGAAAAAAGCAAAAAAGATCCATGATAAACATTCTGATGGTTAGATTTTAGTACATGGTTATCAAGGCAATAGCTGTGGTGGGTTCAAGTCATAATAGCGAATATGCAATCTGTTGATGACATACTAAAGGGACGAAAGTGCCTGGAAAAGGTAGCAGAAAATGAAATATAAGCAACAGTAGACGATTGAAAAGGTAGTGGATGGCCTTATTTCAATAATTACAGTATTTTTGTGTAATATCAAGGTATATTACTTAAAGAAGAACATGGAGGCGTACGATACGACGAATCACTAAAAACAGTGTCACCTACACTTCATTACAACAAACGTAATCTGTAACATAAAACCGACAGCTTGGTACATGTAAAGTATTATAATTAGCTAATAATGTGTTACATTGTGGATGATAAAAGTCTGTAATGTGTTAAGCTTCATAATTTCTTCTGATATGAAGGGTGATCTTCTAAGGTACTAGTGAAAATCGAATAGAGTAGCTGGTGACTTGCTATAAGTTATGCTGTGTCTAACTTTTATCCTTATGGATCTGTTTGTTTTGTTTTTGAAAATTACACGAGGGCTATTTGCGCTAGCCGTCCCTAATTTAGTAGTGTAACGATACGCAACAGCAAAATCAGGAACCTGCGATGAGGCACTTTCAAATTAATGTGCGAGAAAATCCATGAGTTATAGTTTTCAAATAAAGCGCACGCTAACAAAACACTAAATTTTTTGATGGTTGAAAGTGAAGGTTGCAGCACGAGAAAATAAGGAGGCCGAAAATAAGTTTAAAACCATTTTCTCAGGTTTTTGCAAAATTCCTGTGCGACCACATACCACAGTAGATTTTTATTTGTTTTTTAGTTTTTGAATTTCACGTAAAGCTACTTGAGGGCTATCTGCGCTAGCCGTCACTAATTTAGCAGTGTAAGACTAGAGGGAAGGCAGCTAGTCATCGCCACCCACTGCAAACTCTTTGGCTATTATTTTACTAACGAATAGTGGGATTGACCGTCACATATAACACCCCCACGGCTGAAAGGTCGAGCATTTTTGGTGCGACGAAGATTCGAACACGCGACCCTCGGATTACAAGTCGAGTGCCTTAACCACCTAACCATGCCGGGCCCCTTGTGGATCTGAAGACGACTCTGTAAATATCAATATCGAAACTAATCAGAACTAGATGAATCCCAGGAACTTCCGAAATTCGACTACAAATGCCACACTTTCGATTGTTTTTCAATTATTAATAAGATAAAAAAGATATAAGTCTAGTTGGTGTAGAAAGTTTCTTTGTAAAATAAAACCTATTAAAAGTTGTGATTTTTTAAAAATTTAATTATGTCGTTGTAGGAAGTCAGTAAACACTTTTTGGAAAAGCAATCATTTGATTAACCATGCAACTTCAGAAGTTTGTTTTATAATTTTGTTAGTCATAATTGTATGATTATTACTTAGAACAAATATTAGTTAAAAATAAAGAATTCGGAAACTTATTTTGTGTAAAACTTTATACAATTTAGTGTGATACTGGTGAATTTGGTGGAGTGCAAATTAAGTATGTAATTACGAACAATTTTTCAACAGTCCAAGAAAAGTCCTCTGTCTATAAAAACGTCTCAAAAGTTACTTATGATCAATAAGTTAAATGTAATTCCAATTACTAATCTAAACATTTTTTTTTACATATATGAACTTAGAATATTAACTAAACAGCTGCAAACACAGGAAGATACTAGAACGGTGGAATGACACTTCGCTTTTCATTCTTATTTTTTTAACAAGAGAAAATTTTAAAATTACATGGTGTAATGTAGCAGCGTTACAAACGCCTTATATGGTAAACGCGCACTAGTCATGGTGATTTAATTAAAAAAAAAACGATAGCCATTCAAGCCGATAATTACCTTTCTACACTTTCTATTTAATTAAAGCTGTTTAATGACTTGATAAATTACATGAAACTAGTAACATGTATTTCCAATTCTACAAACGATAGGTAGATACACAGATAATGATAGACAATTACATAAATAGGTAGACAGAGATAGGTAATACTTAATTTATTCTTATATACAGTTGTGGTCGAGAACAGTTAAATACTTTAACATATAGAAAGTGCAGCCAGCTAGTTCAACAGTAAACTTCGATTAAATGAACTGTCTCGGATTACAAGTTGCTTAGTATTAAGCTTGAGGGCTTATAAGATAAAACCCGCATTTTGATATACGCGGTGGGAAATGGGCTGACAACTCATTGTGCAACTTTACGCTTGAACACAAAGAATAAATAAATTAAACCAGTTTCAAGGCTTAAATATTAGGAAGTAAAAGGCTGACATGAAGAAGCTGTAAAGAGGTACTGAGTTATTAATACGGATGGAATCAGTTTAAACAACCACAAAAAATAAGTCTATAAGCCTGAAATACTCAAATATAAAAACGTTGCACAAATTCATTTATTTGATCAGGTAAGTTGTCCTACTGAGGTGAGATGAATCGAAGTGTAAACGTAGAACGTTTTTATACATCTTCTTTGGCCCAGCATGGGCAAGTGGTTAAGGCGTTCGACTCGTAATCTGAGGGTCGTGGGTTCGAATCCCGGTCGCACCAAACATGCTCGCCCTTTCAGCCGTGGGGGCGTTATAATGTGACGGTTTATCCCACTATTCGCTGGTAAATGAGTAGCTCAAGAGTTGGCGGTGGGTGGTGATGACTAGTTGCCTTCCCTCAAGTCTTACACTGCTAAATTAGGGACGGCCAGCGCAGATAGCTCTTGTGCAGCTTTGCGCGAAATTCTAAAACAAAGAAATAAAAGCAATACATCTCCTTTTCGAAATCACCACTTATAGCCGTAAAATACGGAGAAATGGATTCAAAACTATATCTTAGTGTTTTTATATTTGGAATCTCAAGTACTTAACCATGCGCAATAATTTACAAACAGCAGGACGTTTTTGCTGTTATGTAAAAGTAATTTTAATTCTACGAAAGACAGCTCATTTGTAACTGCTAAAAATGAAAGCGAATTTATTCTTCACAAAATAATGACTATTACACAAGGATTCCACTTTTCTACTAGAGCTGTTAGTTTCATTGCGAGGAATCGAACCTTGGATGTTAACATTATATAAATTGAAACTCAATCGATTCATTGGAAATGTTTTAGTATTTACTCTTCATCTGAAGAGCAAACTTAGTAAAACAGCTATTTCGTAAGCTGGTATTTACGCCTAGGAATTTGATAAAATTGTACTTGACTTTATTGATACTAATATTATTATCAAAATTTTTATAATACTTTGTTGCAAACATGGATTTGTTTGGTTAGAATTTCGCGCTAAGCTACTCGAGGGCCATCTAGGCTAGCCGTTCTTAATTTAGCAGTGTAAGACTAAAGGGAAGGTAGTTAGTCATCACTACCCAGCGTCAACTCTTGTACTACTCTTTTACCAATGAATACTGGAATTGACCGTAACTTTATAACGACCCCACGGCTGAAAGGGAGACCATGTCTGATGGAACCGGGATTCGAACCCGCGACCCTCAGATTAGGAGTCGAACGCCTTAACTCACCTGGCATTGCTGGGCCTGCAAACATGGACAAAACGGAAAGCCTGTAAAATAAAGAATAGTGATAGAAATAATTTAAAAATTGTTGGAAAGAATACAGTTATGAGCACAAATAACTTGAATTTCAAACTTCAGTGAAAATTGTGAAAATGCTTTTCAATCATATAAGCGTAGAAAACTTTTAGAATTGATTAAGCAAAAGACGTTTTGCTGTCTCAACAATTATCTAGTTTGGGATCTATTTCTTTTGTAAACTTTAATCAGATGTAGGTGGATAAGGATGACTTTTGTAAATTTAAAATCTATGTAAATATAATAGGTATTGTCTATTATACGTCTGTGTGATCACTACACAGAATGTTGATGGTTCTTTACCAGAGTTGAAATGTAGATTCATGCGGGGGGAGTATATAGGTTTTCAGATTTGCGGTTTTATGGGAATTTTTGTGTTTATTGTCACTACTTCACATCTCCTGCCAGATTTCCTATAGAGGTTCAATATGTCCATGGGGAGATGCATAGAGATTTTCTGTTTTGTATTTTGCGGTTGTTATAAGATTATTATTTACAAGTACTTCACCTCTTATTGATGAATCTTCACCAAATTTGACATAAACGTTTATTGGGCCCATATAAAAATACATGCAACTTTGTGGTTTTCCATTCTCTGTTTTGCAGTTTTTGTGGGCGTTTTTATACAATTACATACAAGGGAAGTAACCCTTCATGTGGCCCAGCACGGCCAAGCGGTTAAGGCACTTCACACGTAATCTGAGGGTAGATGGGATCGAATCTCCCTCACACCAAATATGCTCGCCCTTTCAGCTGTGAGGGCGTTATAATGTGACGCTCAATCCCACTATTCGTTGGTAAAAGAGTAGCTCAAGAGTTGGTGGTGGGTGGTGATGACTAACTGCCTTCTCTCAAGTCTTACACTACTAAATTAAGAACGACTAGTACACATAGCCCTCGTGTAGCTTTGCGCGAAATTTAAAAAGAAACAAATAAGCCCCTCATGCCCTAAAATAACTTTCATTAATCACGAATTTACACAAATTCCATCCAGAAATTATCTATGCTTGTTTGTTTATTTTGAAGTTAAATACAAAGTTACACAATAAGCTACGTGTGCTCTGCCCACCACTTGAATCGAAACCCGCTTTCTAGCGTTGCAAGTCCGTAACCTGTGCCACTAGGGGGCAATTGTCTATGCAGTTATATAAACTGTATGCTGAATTTTCGTGCTAAATTACTCGAGGACTGTTTGTACTAGCCATCTTTTTAGAAGTGATAAAGTGGAGGGAAGACAGTTAGCTAACAGAATTTACGACCTATTCTGGGTCTACCCGAATCGAATAATGGGATTGACCATCATCTAACGCCCTCACATCAGAAAAGATGAACATAATTAGACGTAGAATGTGAACCCGCAATCCACAGATTGTGAATGGAGCACCCTATTCACTAGGTCATGTAAGACTATTTTAAAAAAAAAAAGCGTCTTTGGTTTTAGATTATATAAAATGTAAAACTGACAGTCAGATGTTATAGTGTTATAGAATAATATTATGATCTCAGTAAAAGATATTAAAAATCAATATATATATATATATATTGTCGATATGTTATTCATTTACACTTTTTTATTTACAAGTGATAAGCGTCTTATTGTAGTAAGTCCGGCATGACCAGGATGTTAGGGCGCTCGACTCGTAATTTGAAAGTCGCGGTTTCGACATAAACGTTTATTGGGCCCATATAAAAATACATGCAACTTTGTGGTTTTCCATTCTCTGTTTTGCAGTTTTTGTGGGCGTTTTTATACAATTACATACAAGGGAAGTAACCCTTCATGTGGCCCAGCACGGCCAAGCGGTTAAGGCACTTCACACGTAAACTGAGGGTAGATGGGATCGAATCTCCCTCACACCAAATATACTCATCCTTTCAGCAGTGGGGCGTTATAATGTGACCATCAGTCCCACTATTCTTTGGTAAAAGAGTAGCCTAAGAGTTGACGGTGGGTGATGATTACTAGCTGCCTTCCCTCTATTCTTACACTGCTAAATTAAGAACGGCTTGCGCAGATAACCTCGTGTAGCTTTGCGCGAAATTCGAAAACAAACAATCCAAACAATCTAACTGTGAACAAACCCTAATCTTACTTTCCACCTCTAGATGGCGTATCAACTAGTTACAAGGTGCTTTGACCCATAAGTGTGGTTTTGGCTCTAAAATCTAGTGAACAATAAAATACAGCGAAAAGAAATGGTAAGTGATGTTTTTGGTAGTCACTTCAAGTTGTAGTAATTCGTTACTGTAAACATATACGCGGGTGTTAAATATTCGCTGAGTATGCATTTAGTAGCTATTCATCTTATAAAGTGGGTTGTAATTCTTTCTTTCTTTGATCTATTTGATAAAGTTTTAACCCATATTTCACTTCATTAAAGAGGAAATACATAAGCAGTCTTTACTTCAAAATTCAATCAGACATTAAATACATTCAACATCTAAAAGATCAACTGCCAATATACAAGTGTCTGACTAAAATCAATGCATACAAACAAAAGGAGCGAAATCTAAAACGTACTGCATTCGATACGAAGTAGCTTGGTAATCCAATGAACAGGTTTACAGATCTTCCCTGGTTCTTGTTCTTGCTTTCTTAGTGTAAAGCTACACAATAGCCTTTTACACACACTTTATTCACTGCGGGAATCAATTCTAGGATTTTGGATTGCAATTCCGTAAACTGACCGTCGATACAACGGGGAACTACCTTGTTTCAGTTTATATTAAAAAAACAACAAATAAACGAATTCTGGCAGTTAATTAGCATTATAATAAATAATGAAGTGAATTTATTTTTTCGTTAGTTAAATAATATGACATTAATAATTTTTATATAAAAATATTATTCGGTAAGGCAGCTTAAATTTAGGGGCTTCTAAACAAGATTGTTGTTTAGCTACAAAAGGTAATGCAAGTTAATGATTGATTATTGTTAATAGCAAGAGTATATAAGAGAAACTATTTTATAACTCTCAATAGTTATTGGCAATTAAAAATAAAGTAAAAATATCAAAAACGTAAGTTCAATAGTTTATTAACTCAGTGCTAATCCCAGTTTCTAGTTGTTCACGCTCGTTAAAACACTTTAATACACCAGTTTATTTCAATATAGAATATCTTATAAAAATGATATCTTATTTTTTTTTTATTAGAAGGTTAAATGTTACCACCTTACCACTGTAAAAGTCGTATCACAATAGATTCATAACACAGATTGGTTTATACACCAAAATGTGATCAAAGGTGGATGTCATTATTTTAAATGCAGGTTTAGATATGCGAAACTTTTTTTTATATATAAGTTTGAAACTTTTATAGAAAACTCCAGTAAATGAAAAGGTTTATCTTAGTTATCATACGGTTAATTTCTATGCAGATATTTAAACTAAAGCCATGTTATGTGCAATGTAAAATCATGATATTTTAAATATAATTTTGACCTGACAAGTTTTGTTTGAACACATACAAATTTAATTCTTCGTTGTATAATTTTGAGTTTATAGAATTATATCCAAACTTAGAAAAATTACCTATTAAACCGTCTCAAGTAGGTAATTTTAATAAGTTCACGTGATTTTTTATGAGGGATATAACAAATCATAAAACTACGTAAAACAAACTATTTGGAATTATTCAAAGAAGATTAACCTTTTTAAACTAATATACTCTACACAAAAGACCTTGGAATAAAAACTTCCAATTTAAAGAGTTAGGAAGTAAAGCTGAGTTTGTTAAATTCATAGAGTTATCTTTTTTATTTTATTAATTACGTAATTTTTAAGTGAGGAATTTTTTTTAACGAAAGGGCAATTTAGTTTTTCAAGTATGAAACAAACTGGTTTTTATAATTCATGTTGCCATTTGTTGCATAAATTAAAATTATTGATTCATTTCTTAGGTTTGTTTTATTCTAAATTTCGCGCAAAGCTACTCGATGGCTATTTGAACTAGCAATTCCTAATTTAAAAGTTACAGACTAGAGGGAAGGTAGCTAGTCAACATCACCCACCGTCAACTTTTACCAGCGATTAGTAGAATTAACCTTTGCATTATGGTGTCTCAGCAGCTGAGTATGTTCGGTGACGAGGATTAAACCCGAGACCCGAAGATTGTGAATAGATTGTTCTAATCAGCAGGCTATTCATTTCTTTACAAAAGAGGGTTCATTTATAACTACTGAATATGTGGATTGTGAGAAACAACCCTTTGTTTTTTGCTACCTTGATAATGTTAAGAATAAAATATTTACAGAAAAATATATTTGTGATAATTGATAATTAAATTCATATAAGTAAACATTCATTGACTGCTATTGTGTTGATAAATGTTCAAGGTTTAATTTTTTTTTAGTTTTTGGATTGCTCTTAGTGAAAAATAGCATACGTGATTTGTAATAAACTGATTTTCTGATTATTAGCATTTGATAAACTATAATATATATATATATAAATATTGTTAAAAGAAAGTTACATGTAAGAACACGCTGGTGTATAAAATACATATGAGCTATCTGCTCGAGCCTGGCATAGCTTGGTGTTTACGGTATTCTACTCACAACCAGCGGGTTCAAGTTTAAATCCCCTTACCAGATATATTCATTATTTCAGCCGTGAGGTGTTATAATAGCGCGGGTAATCCCACTATTCGTTGGCAAAGAGTTGCAGAGATTAGGGCTAGTTGACTCATCTTTTTAATTTTCAAATAAGGTTTGGTTTGTTTTGAATTTCGCACACATCTTTTGCTAATACTAATTAATACTATTTTCTGTTCCTACAAATTATTGTATTATTACATATTTTGCAATACAACGTAAATATACATCCGAAAGCAGAAATTACCACAAGAATATCCACTTGATGGATAAATGTATTGTACAATCGTTAACCTGAAGATGACCTAAGGAGGCCAAAACGTTGTTCTCTGCTTTATTAGTAAAAGTGTTTATACTTATATCAGCTGTTCTGAGATATAATGTTTGCTGTGGCTTCAAAATCTTCGGTTGATTTGACACAAATAAATGGAGGTAGGAAATTTGTCTATTAAAATAAGACGAAAAATGGTAACGAACATTTTTAGTTGTTTGTAAATAGATTTTTCTTTGTGTATTTTCTGCAATCACTGAGTATCTTCTATTGATTGATGATCATATAGCCGAAGTTGTTAACAAATGAGGATACTTGTGTTTGTTTGTGGCTAGACAGAGAGTTAAGAAGATAGCGCTGGTGATGAATTGCTATTATTGTAGCACAATGGACGAGCAAAAATACAGTCAATTCGACGTTTCACATTCAAATGGAGCATGCAGTTGCTGACAATGAAGTATGAACTCCTATTGTGAGAGGACAAATGCCCTCGCAGAGCTCTGACATGGCTTTCCAAACATCTAGTTTTTGCGGAAAAAGATAACATAATCTTTGTGATCATAAGATGTGTGTTCGCAAATCTTACCTGGTTAAGATATTTATCACCTCACGTCAGTCCACCACTGCTACTTCTTCCGCGCATATCATCAAAGAGGATAACCGGTATTAGAAAATAGAAGTGAACTTGTTAAGAAGTAGAAATTATTATCTTTACAACAAAGGATTTCCTGTTGAAAGCCATACATCCGGGTCTTTTGTATCTACAGTTTGGTCTTAAAACAACTTTTTCTGTAAAGATACTTCTAAAATCATACATACATATAAAACGAAACATTCTGTCTCTTAACCATTTCACGTTTATTGGCTCTTTCATGTGAATTTAGAAGAAGCTTCTTTTTGTATTACATTAACGATAGACTGTAAACGATATATTTTGTTTTTTTCTAAATTATTGAAAACAGATTTCAATTAATCAAAATTACATTGAAACAGAGCGTTTACTCTGTAAAAAATACATCAAATCAAACCTTCAAGAACACACAATTTTGAGAGAAGGCAAGAAAGAAACATTTTGCTTTGTGGTTGTTAGACTCAAACTTATACAAGATTTAGGCCTTTTTTACACATAGGCGATATTGAATTAGGTCTGACAACAACGTTGACAAAAAAGGTACTCTTTTTTGTTCATTTTATTGCATTTTAATGCATTGTGTAAGTATAACTGGCACTTACACTTAATTTTTGCTAAAAATAATTTAACCGTATAGCATATATGCATATTATAATTACGTGCATATGGTAGCCCCCCAGTGGTTCAGCGGTATGTCTGCGAACATACAAAGCTAAAAATCGGGTTTTAATACACGTGATGGGCAGAGTACAGATAGGTCATTGAGTAGCTTTGAGCTTAATTCAAAACAACAACAACAGGATATAGTGTATGTATACCTTTTATAACTTTATTATTTACGGTTACTTAATTTCGCAGGTTGCTTATAAATCGTTACTTAACTTGAAATGTTAAAACTTGAAAACAGTGAAATGAATCAGATTGTGCCTTCTATTCCGGATTCATGGGCTGGTGTACTCTAGTGCTTAGAGTGCTGAGCTTTAAATCTAAGGGACCAAAATTTTTGTCCCTTTGCCTCAAAAGTGAACTCTGGAACTGTGGGTGCATCATAAAAGTTACAGTCAATTCCCACTTTTCGATCAAAGTAGCTCAAGAGTTGACAATAGCTGTTGTTGAATAGCTATCGTTTCTCTAGTCTAGTAGTACAAAGTAGAGACGGTTAGCTCAGATAGTTCTTATGTGGCTTTGTGAGAAAAACTGAAAAACATAATTTATAACATGCAATTAATAAAGTTGTTTTTTCCTACACCTATCTTAAATACTGAGTAGTAGTCTTTTTTTTTTTAAATTTCAATAAAAATGATCTCAACTGTTGCTTCATCATTTGTGTTCTTCGCTCTGTATAAGAAATCCGTTTTTACTGTGATTTCTAGAAGTTGTTTATCTCCATGGACTGTCACAAAGTGTGAGACCAGAGGTGTGTTACATTCCCTGTTTGAGTAATTTCTTATGTGTTCAAGAATTCTTTGACCAACAGAACACCAAGTTTCTCCAATTGTAAACTCGAATTTCATATTTTATAATTATAATTACATCTAGGATATTGTTGTGCCTCTAGTTTATTTTCCTAGGTTTTAAATACATACCAACATTATTTTGTTTAACTGTTTTGCGGACTTCACTGCTGACAGCTTCAGAAACAAATGGAGCTACTAACATGGATTTACTTCTTTCGCACTTTTAGGTTTGTTAATATTTAATTTTGTCGTATTCAGTGTTTTAAGTACATTCTTGAGGATACTTATTAGAATGAAGTAAAGTTCTAATTTTGTTGTTACATTGGTGACTTGTAGAGTCGTTTGAGGAGTGGGCATATGTATCATAAATTGAGAATCAGACCTTGATTCCTTTGCCTCCTAGTGGCATAGCGGTATGCCTGTGGACTTATAATGCCCCTGATTTACAGGTAGTCCTTTGTAATTAGAAACAAACAAAATGATTCCTTTGAAGCAATAGAATAGGTAGAAGAATAGTTGAAAGATACAACCACTATGTGTTGGTTTCAGATATAGTTCACGAAAAAAATCTTCCACCGTTTTCTACAAGTAATAAAACCGTATAAAAACTTAAAATTAGATCGCATTTGTAAAGTAAAAAAATTGATTTCAGGTGTTTGAGTATTTAAATATATATATAAATAGAATAACTTCCTCTACTTCATGCTGCCAAATAATGAAGAAAATTGTAAATATATCAAATGTAAAAGTCTAGTTTTATACATGCTTTTTTGATTGATAAAAAACTGTGCAGAATTAAAGAAGGGTATGCTTATACAGATGTTTGAGAATGTTCTATTAAAACGATCTTGAATATGAAAAGTCATCAAGTCTTGTGATAACAACAAACAATATAGAGTCACGATAGAATAACATACTTTAGAACTCATTGTACTTTATACCACTTACTTTACTTACGTTTACAGTGAAACATCTTTAATCCATCTCTCTGTAATAGTAATATTTTCATGCGTTATAAAAAAACTGGTATCTTTAATTTAGAAGGCACTTTATAAGACACATAAGCTAAAGAGCCAGGTCACTGACACAGAAATTCGATTATGGTTTGTTTGTTCTTTTAATTTCGCGCAAAGCTACACGAGAGCTATCTGCGACAGCTGTCCCTAATTTTGCAATGTAAGACTAGAGGGAAGGCAGCTAGTCATCACCACCCACCGCCAACTCTTGGGCTGCTATTTTACCAACGAATAATGGAATTGACCGTCACATTATAACGCCCCCACGGTTGAAAGGGCGAGCATGTTTGGTGTAAAGGGAATTCGAACCTGCGACTCTCAGATTATGAGTCAAGTGCTTGAGCATGCCGAGCTTTCAAGATGGGAATATTCTTTATACTTAATTGGAAAACCAAGGAAGATGGGTCAGTGTGGGGCACTAGGATCATTCAGAAAGAGGCATGCAGGAAGCGCATCTCAGTCTTGGTCAGCAAAATGTGACGTCTTGTAATAGATGAGAATCCATAGCGCATTAGAAAAAGCTGAACTTATTCCCCAGACAACATTACACAGCATAATTATCTGGAAAAGAGCACAAGTCACGTATACACAAGTTGCCTCCACAACATGTACATTCAACCGTCGCATACCTCAAGCAGCTGAAAAATAAAACGGGTATTCATGCTGTCTCATATAAAGACATACCGGTTAAGTCGACGAACGCAATATATATGGATTTTTCAATCGGACTGTTGAAATAATCATCGGGAAAATATTGTCCTCACACACTAGATATATTATGAAAGGCGTAAACGAGGTAAGGGTGTATTTTAAAAATGTGTTTGAAGAGGGTTGTTTATTGTCGAGAAGCAAGGTCATCAGATGGAGCACATTGGGATGTGGAGACATTATGGACTATAACGACACAGTGACTTATTACTTTGACGACTTCATAATTTCTCAAAAGACTGTCTGATTTGTCCTTTATTGAGTGCCATTATTCATGAACTTTGTTTCCCTCCACTTGATTATCACGATGCGATTACTTTTTAAATCCAAATGATTTTGAAAATCTTGCAAGTGAACTTGATTCTATCCACTGCAATTTGATTTAGTTTTTTACTGAAGTTTAAAACGTTATTCTTCAATTCGCTAGATTAACAATTGATCAAATATGTGTCAGTAGAACACCTCAAGGAAGTGGTCGTGAATGAGGTGTCCAGACAACACACGATACCTTCACGATACCTTTAAGATTTGCAGGATTAACTGGACCTAACGAAAAAAAAATCTACCTATCGCCAAAATGTCTGTATTATCGTTACATATATAGACACAAATACACACACGTGAGATGACAAAAAGACATGGAGAGATGTCAATCCCCTTTTAACATTCTAAAAAAAGTGTTAGTTGTAATTCTCTAATAAAACCCGTAAAGCATCCATTAACTCAAGTCATCTATACATTACTCAGGAACAAATATAATAAAACAATACTTTTGTATATAACATTGTTAACTCCCGAACAGAAATGGAACCGAAAACAAATCGTCACTATTCATGTTCTTTTGTTATAAAACTTGTATTCATTTTATTTTCTTGTAAACTTATAATCACATTTCAGGATGACTTAGTTCATTTTTATCAAAATATTTGTTTTCAGAATTTTTTGATTAGATAAAACAAGAAAGACATAGACCTGTATATGGAAACATATACAGCACAAGCGTTAGATGTATATCAAACTGAGTTCTATTTTGGCACATTAAATAAAATATTAAACTCATGATATCAGGTACTTTTATCCTTGTTATCTCATAAGTATTCTTACACGATTTACTTGTTACTGAAGTAAATAGATCTCATAATTCAATAGTCAGAACTTTAACCCAGAGAAATACTAATTTTTGTTATAAAATGAGCAATGCTTCAATCTTTTATCGAAAATTATTTAGCTCAGAATAAAATGGAAGCAAGTATCACTTGATTCAGCACTCGCTGACAACATTAAAAGTAATCTAACTGATTGGACTTAATCCTCTTGGATTTTAAAAAAAGACCTAAATATTCAGTAACTGCCCCATCCAATCCCAGTTGGTCTGGCATGGCCAGGTGGGTTAAGGCGTGCGACTCGTAATCTGAGGGTCGCGGGTTCGCATCCCTGTCGCGCCAAACATGCTCGCCCTTTCAGCCGTGGGGGCGTTATAATATTACGGTCAATCCCACTATTCGTTGGTAAAAGAGTAGCCCAAGAGTTGGCGGTGGGTGGCGATGACTAGCTGCCTTCCCTCTAGTCTTACACTGCTAAATTAGGGACGGCTAGCACAGATAGCCCTAGAGTAGCTTCGTGCGAAATTCAAAAAACAAACAAACAAACAAACCAATACCAGTTGATCATTACAGACTTTCTGCCATTTCAATCATTATACTGGTTGATCATAGGACGAAGAGTTAATCAGTAGACCGTTCCAAGATTATGCACTCGCTTGTTACATACAGTCTTAGCCAAAATGTTTGCATATTTTGTAACAAATAAGATAATCATTATTAAGAAGGGATATAAATGTACTTAACGTTGTATACTGAGGCAGGCTATGTGAACATCAGTAAAGATTTATTAGAACAGTGGAGAATTTTATTACACCCTAGTAAAAAGATATATACTTTAGCATTTTACCTATCAAAACAAAATCATACCAAATTATAAATAACGACAATATATAAAACCAAATTATCATAAATAGTACTTGTAATCTCATATCAGTTCATATTAAGTATTCAGTACTTGGTTGGTCCTCCTAGAACTTTCGCAAGGCGATGTGGCATGCTGTTTATGGTGTTTTTGATGTAATCCACTATGATTTAATCCAACTTGTCACTAAAAGACATTGAAACGCAGTCATAGTTTTTCAAACAGTTCTCAATGGAATTACAATGGGGATACTTTCTTGGTCTTGGATATATTGTAATGTCTTACTTTTAAAGATAATCCTATAGAATACACACACACTGTGTTGGCAGTGGCATTGCCATCCTGGAATACAAAGTTATTGCTAAACCTTGCCCTAGCATATAATATAAATATTGTCTCTATGTGATGCTGAAGGAGGCGCTATTACGTTTTGTTTAAGGATATCAAGAGCAGTTTTTTTTTCACCATGATGAATAGCTGCACAAACAAGTACTGCAACACATCCTGCGTGTTCCTTATGGAAAAGAAAGACTTTTATTATTTTTTCTCCAGACAAACTGCGAACCCTTGTCCTACCATTAGTTATAGTAAATAGGACTGATCTGAAAAAATAAGATGTCACCAATGTCCTAATTGTAAGTTGGCATACTGTCTTGACAAATAACACGGTGACGGGGTGAATTCTGGTTAATATCAATTTGTAGATAACTCTTCTTGTAAAATAAGCTTGTTTCGCCAGTCTCCTATTCACCATTCTTCTAGATCTAACTTAATAAATCTTAACACAATAATGTGTTCCCTCAATAATATTAAAACATTTTTATCAAAGTGTGGTTGCAGTATGACCTTATAAACGCACTTATATGGGGTTACCATTGGCTAGATTGATAATGGTGTGTGATGTAAGTATGCATCAGCAACTAATGCAGAGATATGTTACAAGTACCAGTTACAAGGTAAGGTATAAATTTATTTTACCTGTATCATTCATGGAAAATACTTCTGCACTCAGATAAGATGCAAAAAATGTTATATTTATTCTGGATATATTCCCTATATGTTCCAGCTCATAATGAAAAAGAGATTCCAAATATTTCCACTACCAGGAAAATGGTCAGAACAATTCAGAGGATAGTGACTGTAATTCATCTTGTGATGATAACAGTGCTGAATAAGTTTATGTAGGAAACAGGACTGATGAGAATACTGGTGCTGGCATTGTAATGCACATAGTCAAGAACAAAAAAGGAAGCTTTGTCAACCTCAGCCATACAGTAAGCTCATGGAGAAGGACAAGCCAATTCAACATTTTGTAGCTGAATCACAAACTAACATATCATACAAAGGAAAATATGCTTCCATTGCATCATGCTTCTGTTGTTTTATTTGGATATATTTATTAAAAAATGAGAAGGGGGGTGTTATATCTATCAGGAGTAATACAGTGAAAGCTGTTACAGAATACAATAAATTCATTGAAATATTGAAAATAATTTGTGTGAATAAGTTAAAAATAAGAAGATTACTCAGCTTTAAAGTTGTGATGGTGGTCGACAGTTTATTAACAACATTATGAGTTAATAAAATTTTCAAATGATCTTGAAGATCCTTTGGTTAGGTAAGATGGAGAAAGGTCGACTGGTAAAGTGCATCCTGTGAAGAATCACTTTAAGCTAAAGTATATCTTCTGAGGCACACAAATACCTCGTATAATGCATGACTGTGGATGAGCCGTTTGTCACCTTTCAAGGTAAATGCTAATTTCATACCCTTTGAGTCTAGAAACCATGAATCAAAATTTAGGCCATATATGATAGTGACACCAGCTACTTGTAAAAGATAGAAGTATGTACAGGAAGAGAGTCTGGATAGGCAGAGTAATAACACAAAGTTGAAGAATACTGATTAATTATGTAACTGGAATTAAAAACTCTGGAAGAAATATCACATAATTTTTAAACGCCTTGAAATTGCTAGATTCCTTCTAATCATCAAGTTAAAACTCATTGGAACAATCTAACAAAATATACGAAAGTTGCTAGCAGCCTTCAGAAACACAACAGAAAGGTAGCCAAATAATACACTGTTTATATTTTAGAATAAATGGACTATAATTTCATGCTGTCATTGGCTAGGGATGCAAGTACATAGGACATGTATAGAATTTCAGCATTATTCTGATAGTAATTTGAGTACAGTGAAATATACTTATTGTAGCTGTAACTATTAGATCATTTGGACGAGGAATAATTCAATCGTTGGGACCAGTTGTAAACAAGATGGGCTAAAATTGCTTAGCTGTACAGAACAGGGCAAAATGTTAAACTCAGAAGAGAATACTTCAAGAAAATTTGGACACATATCTGGACGATTTGAAAAGATTGCATGGGAAGACATTGCAGAGCATTATTATTCATAAATAATGATGAGACACTCATTGACAAGCTTATCGCACAGATGATAAGAAATTCCATGTAACACCGCACATTTAAGGGACATTTCATTTCTCACGGAAGCAACTTTAATGGTGACATAGATGGAAATGGTTTCATCAATAGCATGCTACAGCCAAGGGGAGATCCACTGGAAGTGGCAAGTGCACCTGTGGGCTTAGATCTTAGGCACCCTTCAGGACTCATGACACCCTCCAAGACTAAGAAAAATATTGTCCATCAGCTCCAATGTAAGGAATACCTCAAAGCATTACAGTTTAGTCGCCATGATTTTCAGGGGACAACAGATCCACTTGTCATGGCTCTACCACAAATGCAGACATAGTTGGATTTCTCAGCGTGACAAGCCTATGAGTGATGCAAATATGATTAAGATCTTGGAGGATAACGAGAAAAAAAGGCTGTACCTAATTCAACTAGTTTTAAAATAGCATGACCATATAAAAACTTTCATATAATTGGTTTAGTTTGAATTTCGCGTGAAACTACACGAGGGTTATCTGCGCTAGCCGTTCCTAATTTGGCAATCTAAAACTTGAGAGAAGACAGCTAATCATCAGGACCCATTGTCAACTATTGGGCTACTCTTTCACCAACAAATAGCGGGATTGACCGTCACTTATAACGCCCCTACGGCTGATAGAACGAGCATGTTTGATGTAACGAGGATGCAAAATTCAAAACAAACCAATTATATGAAAGTTCTAAACGAATATTAGAAAACATAAATGCCAGTAATTAAAATCTACAATAAAATTAAGCATTTTAAATTAGTTTTTAAAACTTGTTACAATCAAATCTTTGCAAAATTGCAAAGCTACAAATTCCTACACATTTCACATGAAGATAATATATTTTATTCGAAGAAACTACATAAACTGTAAAAAATAATTCAGAAATTTCAAGCTATTGCATTTATTAGTTTGCTTGGGCAACGCAGTTTAGAAAAACAAACAAACGTATAACAAGTGCAAAAAGTTAAAGCACAAAGGTCTGAAAGAGTTAAAACAAACTGTGTCGTCACAGATATCAACAAGTTGGATGTCATTCGAGAAGTGTCTTTAACTTCATTTTAACAATAATGCATGCCAAGTGAAAATAGTTGTTTCTGATCTAGGTTTAAGTTGGATGAAAGTATTGCAAAAATTGCAGACTAGTTTTAATGGTGGAACGAACAAATTGTAATTATGTGGTAAAACGTGTAAGTGGCAAACAGATTTAATCCAAAGATAGTGTTTGCATCTATGCACATTGAGAAAGATTTGATAGTTTTCTCTAATATACAAGTGGTGATGATGTAAAGGTGCAGAGTAGAAAGCAGACAACTGCTAAACTGTGATCTCTCTGAATGAAAATATTGTACCAGTTCAAAGTTATTCTACAGATATAACTTACTGAGATTCCACATACAATGGTCGTTGGCATGGTAAGAGAGGCAGGAATTACATAAAATAGTCAATTAGGTAGTGTAACAGTTACTGTATTGAATCATAGAACGAATGTACAATTTACATCTCATCTGCAGTGTGTAGTTAACAACTGTAAAAAATATGTGAACTAAATACAGAAACACGAACTTAATGGTTTGCGCAGGGAGTTTGTTGATGCGTTCATAGGATCATCTAGCAGTTTATTTTGTTTTAAGCACAAAGCTACACAATGGGCTATCTGTGGTCTGCCCATCACGGGCATCGAAAACCGGTGTCTAACGGTGTGAATCCGCAGACAAACCGCTGTGCCACTGGGGGACTCGTGAAGCGGAATGAGTCAAACAACCGAATCACATTATCACTTACATACAGGTGATTTATACCTAATTAAACAAATATCATATTATCACATAGATGCAGATGCTTTATACTTAACTAAACAAACATCACATTATCACATATATACAGGTGATTCATGCCTAACTAAACAAATATCATATTATCACATAGATGCAGGTGATTTATACCTAACTAAACAAACATCACATTATCACATACATACAGGTGATTTATACCTAACTAAACAAACATCACATTATCACATACATACAAGTGATTCATACCTAACTAAACAAACATCACATTATCGCATACATACAGGTGATTTATACCTAACTAAACAAACATCACATTATCACATACATACAAGTGATTCATACCTAACTAAACAAATATCAGACAGACTTTCTTGGAGTATCAGACTCATTACCAGAGTAGAGTGTGAATGTTGAATGCTGGGATAATATAACCTTTGAATATTGCATGATTATCTCCAGTCGTAATTGCAAAAAGAAGGAAACTTCCGTGTGGTCTTCAGTCATAAAACATGCCAATTTCTTTCCATTACCAAGTCCAGGTTATCGATTGGATGCATTTGAATGATACTTATAAGTAAAATGGATAATAATGTTAGTCATAAGACCAATATGAATTCTGCGTCACGACATTTAGTCTATCTAATACAGCTGCTGATATATCTTACACTTAGACAGTTGCATTGAGAGAGGTGTAGCATCTATTCTAGAAGGATGCCAAACTGATCTTTAGTAAAACACTTCAAGATACAGCTGAGAACTGTAAATGATATTATAGAACATCAAGGAATATCTGTTGGCTTAAAATTTCAACTTGAAAATTGTGCATCCCTGCATAAAGAAGTGAAGTTTCTCAGCCAATAAACATGAAACATTTACTGAATTCTCAAATGATAAAAAAGTTTGCATTTTTTTTACTTATGTGTCATATTATCGATGGTTTGTGACCATTCTTATCGAGATAGTCACAATGCAAGCTTTATATGGACAAAAAATGCAAGGATGCATTCCATTATTTAAAATATGTTTTATTAAAATTACCACTGTGGGTTTATCCTTATCAAGATTTTCTATTCATTCTAAATACAGATGAATGTTAGTGAAACTGGCATAGTTTCGTCACAAGTTCAGGCTGGTATGGAGTGAGTAACCATGTATGGAATTCATACATTAAGTGCATCTGAGTACTATTATTACACACACACACAAACTGTTTACAGTTGTGTATTTGTCAAATATCACCATTGCTGTTCGACAGAATCATGCATCAGTGAAATTGCTAATTAACATAAATAATCTAGAGAGTGTAGATGTGCTCTAGATCTGGACTTTGCAAGAGTATAACTTCATTGATAGTTTAACAAAACATAAACAATAAAATATTATCTTGTCAGCTGGTGAGATTATGAACATTTCCTGAATGATCAGATCTTGGCAACCATGCACTGGTTAAAAACCATTGCAGTCGTAATGGCGTTTGACTAAACGATTAGAGATACTTCTGCATTCTGATGAACAACATTGATGAAGGATGTTTGAGAAGGAGTAACTAATGAATCCAAAGCTGGCTTGAGTGTTTCTTGAAGTATCAGCAAACTGTAAATATTCTACTAATTAATACAACTTTTGGCACTCAAACAAATATGTACAAGTGTAGGTACAATATTATGCACAGCAGAGATTTGTTAACTATCTTGTGATGAAGCTAGTGGTTTTCAGTGTTCTAAGGCAGGAAATACTTCAGACAGTAATATCATATCATGTGCTAGCTGTTTTTTCGAGCTCAACCAAGCTTATTCTTTGTTTGGCACATAAATACTACCCATCGCAGATGTGTTGAAAAAAATGCTTTGGCACACTTGTGGAAATATATGTATACCAAAACAGAAGGAAAGAGGAGAACAGAACCTTTGACCCTGCTATATTCCTACAGTAATGACGTGGACAGAAACTCATTAATTAATATAAGCCTAAGCAAATTCTCCAACAGTGTCAACCATGGAATGGTCCCCAATATTGTGTGATTAGTACGGTAATAAGATAAGTTCAGTGAAAGACTGTTTTCTATAAGCACTTTGCAAACATTACCTGTTCAACTTTCAAAGCTAAAAAGAGAAATAAATATATGTTGTTGTTTTATTTACAACTACCAGAAGTACAAACTCTGTTTATGTGCTTATACATGTATAGACGTACCTTCTAGATCATACACACTATGCTATATTTGAACGTCTTTCCAAAACACACGTATTTATGTTTAGAAATCTCTCTTTTTGATGTACAGTTTACTGGTCAGTTACATCATTAGCATTATCGTGTAATTATAGAGGGCTAATGCATTGAATTCACCCTTCTGAGCAAACATTCATGAAAAAAAAAGCATTAATAATTATATTATAACCAATTTCAGTTTACCTTATCACCCAACCACTGGCACACTTATAACGATAAAAAGCGAGTTTCGATAACCGCAGTGGGCTAAATATAAATAGCACATTGTGTAGCTTTGTGCTTAATTATAAATAACTGTTACAACGAACAAACGCTCTTGTGTATTGTAAGTAGCTTCAGAAGATAAATTTTTTTTTTTTTTACTAATTTGACTTTTCTTATGTTTATTTTTTTAGAAACGTTTGTTTGTTTATTTTTTGTTAAAACCAGATTTTGACTATTACAAGCCTTCAACCTTACTGTCGATGCACTGAGGCAGCTACGAATGAAAATTGTAATTACAAGATAAGTTGGAAATGTTTATTCGAATTCGTTAATATGGAGACCATTTTCCGAACTTTCACTCACAAACATATGAAAAATAATCACATACATTTTATATAATCTTTCACTAAATGTTTCGATTATCATTTAATTTCAAATTTAAATAAATATATTTTGTATTTTTATGTTTATAGCAAAGTTACTACTATATTTTTCCTCGGTTATTTAACCATGAATTTTAAAACAAATTCATTTCTTAACATTTTTTTCTGGTGCGTCATCTTGATAACATCATAAGATAAAATTTGCATTCATATAGCATGTTCTACTATACCAATAGCCTGTAGGAATTAGTTCTAGCGGAAAAACAAAGTTTTTTTACCTGGTATATTTGTACTTTGTGAAATATGTCTTTTTCGTTAATTTGTTTAAAATACGCCAAATGCAAATGGTATAACGAGATTACAAATTAATAACAATAATCAGGCATTATGAATAAGAAGAAAACCTGATAAATCGCTGTACACCTATAACTTCAAATAAGCCAATAAGTTGAGGCTAGGAAATAAGGACCTATGACATGGGCTGGTGGCTAAAATTTTATCTCACAAGCTAGGGTTCGCGGGAACAAGATCCAGTGCCGAATATGTTCGCCCTTTCAACCTCAGGGGCTTTATATTGTGACGGTTGGTAAAAAGGATAGCCCAAAATGTGGGGATGGGTTCTGTCGACTGGTTCCTTTCTGTTGGTTAGCAGCTCATAACTAGGGTCGCAGGGGACAGCACTAAAAACAAAAAACAATACCCTATTAGTCACAGAGTTTCAACCCATTTTTCTACCCCTCAAGTTAACTCGGTAATTTTTATTTATTTTACATGAATACCTTTTGAGTTTCTTCTGATAGGCCTTCTGAACGGTAAAGTTATTTTCTATGCATGGGTTAGTGCTTCTGGTTTAGGTGTAGAAATTGTTTAGAACATGAATTTGATTTATGTCTTTTGCCGGCGGAGGGCTAGCTTTTGGACAGAACAGATAAAGCATCCATTAAATGAAGCAACCGAAGACATACAATCTCCAGATATCTTCTCCTCCCAGCCCTAGGTTGGTGGAGTTTGAACGTTTCTTTCGTCTTTCAACGTCACAATAAACCTTGATTTGGTATTGTCGTTAATGTTACACGCCGAAAGCTCAGACGCAGTTCACGTGTTGGCTGCACCCGATGTTCTCGTGCGTAAATCACAAGCTCAATGCGTCGTCAGCTCCTTCGGTCGAGTACGGTATTACGCAGACTAGGTCAATTAGATGTGTTTTCAAAATTTATTTGCACACAGAAAGATATTCTTCAGCTGTTGTCTAAAGAAAACCTGCGAACCTTTCCATTTTAGGGTGGTGATGAGAACCATCTCGATCTCCTGTAACTATTACGTTTCGAATCACAAAGTTGACAGGAGTCTTGTATTGCCATCTGTTGAAAAAAATTAAGAAAATTTCAGTTTTTTTTTAATGGTCAAAGAACCGTCCTGTCTCCTGGTACTAACAACAGCGTATATGAATACTTATAATGCTAAAAATTGAACTCCGATACTTGCAGTGGGCACAATATAGAAAACTCATTGTGTAGTTTTGTGCTTGACAAAAAACAATTTTCCATCCTCTTGACAATAAGTTTAAAATCATAAAAGCATAATTATTATAAAACGTCTAGAGTGTTATTTCGAAAACACACAAATAAGAATTGTACATAACTTTTAAACGTGTTAATTTTATTTAATAAATTTGAAAATAAAAAAGATGATGTAAGATTTTGCTTTAACATTCTCATAGAAAAGAAAACTTTGATGAAAGTTGTGCAAAAATTATCATTTTTCATTTCTATTTACAAAAATAACGTATTTCAAGAAATCGAATGCTTTGTTCTGTTAGAATCAATTTTGTTTGTTGTTAATTATAAAACTAAACAATGGGTAGTCTGTGCCATGCCCACCATGGGTATCAAAACCCGATTTTTAGAGTTATAAACCCTCTGATTTATTGCTGGGCCGCTGGAGGCATCGGAAATTTGTAATTATATTCTATTTGTTTTCTGGTACATTTTTTTAATGACAGAAAAATAAAACATTGAATAAAAATGTTATTTGGACGACTTACTTGGTTTTGGCCATACAGGTGAAGCTGAAAACAAGAAGGTGATATTTCAGCACACCAAGAAAGTGCATTCAAGCATGAAATTGAGAACAAGAAACAGCACAGAGAAATGCGCAGAAGTGCATTTTCTTGGTCACGTAGCTGGTAGACATGATGTGTTCACTGATCCTGCAAAGACTGACACAGTTAAAGACTTTTTCTACCTTTTTCCTAATGATGAATACACAGTGCCATGATATAAAACTGTTTAATATAGATGTCATCATTTAGTTTATTTTGTGAATGGGTATTATATGATTGTTTAATTTTTTTATTATAAGAGAATTAAAACCAGACGATTATTGGAGGTTGCGTTTGTAAGTCATTGATGTAGAGAATATAACAAAAAGATGATTTAGATTGAGATGAGAGGGAAACAGCAGACAGACAAAAACAATAGCAGAAGAGAGGAGAATCAGAGTCAAGAAAACGTTCGCCGTGAAGTTAGTTTCGGTTGAGGTAATAGGCCTAACGAGTTACACAGCCATAATATTAAATGTTAGAGTAAAACTAACAGTAGAAAAATAAGAATACTGTTTACCGCCAAAGCGTGGTTCTAAAGTAATTGAATCAGCCTGAGTACACTTTGAGAAAAGGAACAGAGAATATTTTTTGAAGAAAGAAAAGGAACAGAGAATATTTTTCGAAGAAAGAAGACAAAATGAATACCAGAAGAGTAGTATATGGCTGCTTTAACTCGCACAGAAACTGTAAGTGAAGTATACCTAGAATACTAGTGAAGTAAAAATTAAAGTATTTCGGTTTGTCAACTGAAATTATAAAGTAACTGAGTGGACCTGAAGTGGACTTTTGGCAAGAAGAAGAGAACCATATGGTATTTATGATAAGCCTGTGATCTCTATAGTGTAAAGAATTTGTTGAAAACAAGTGGAGAGCATGTTGTACATTTATCTTTGAATTTATTATCAACAAATCACAGACGCCGAAGCCCAACAACAACAACATAATATATATATTTATACTATATAGAAGTGCAAGTAAGTGCCTTAAATTGACAATTGGTAAACACAACCTTTAACACCTAATACACAGATTTATAGGTTTCGTATCGTACAACTGATGGTTGTAGCCAATTTCTCCGAGATAACTGAAGCTGTGTCAGAAGTGACTAATGTATTTGTACGTTTTATATGGAGATAGAACGTGAAGACATGTATCGATCTTTGAAGCAAGCCTTGGTCAAAGCAGTTGTGCTCACTTGTTCTCATTAGGATTGTCCATTAATCCTGGATTCAGTTACCGGTGATACTGGAAATGTCACAAGTACAGTGTGGTATGGAGTGAGTATGACAAAAAATGGAATCTTTGAAGTTATAGTGTTTGTCAAATATTACCTGAACTATTTAGACAATATTTCACTATTTAAGTGGACCAGGCATCATTGAAACGGCCAATGAGCTTAAATAATACAGAGGGTATAATTATAGATTGAATAATAATGGTTCAACACTACCTAGGTCAGTAGCAAAGAAATTTCAATCGATTATCTAATTAACTCAGGAGATTCTGTCAGTTCGTCGAATTTTCAGGTCATGGACACTGTACAGTGGGTAAAACCATTACAGTGGTAACGGTAATGAACCATATGAGAAGTGAAATTGTACGTTTGTATAGGTATCACGGACGACCAATCAAAAAGTTCAGAAACCAGATCTAGTTATGCACTACTTTCCATGCAACCAGGAAGAATGGATCCATCACAAACTGACCATTGTACCCAATACCTATTACATGAAAAGGCGATTACGAGTATATTGTACCATTGTTATGAATTTTCGTTTCATGGTTACTAATTTGTGATGAAACTAATGTCCCCCAGAGATCTAGAGATATCATGAAGGAAATACCCCAGACATTGCATAATGCAAGGACTGGAAGATACCAGTAGATATGACACACTACTGTAAAAATACAAAATCATTTTTACCAACATATCTGAATGGAAAGTACAGCTCCCTGTGAATCGGATGTATGATTCTCCATCTAGTGCAGAAATAGTGTAGTAATGGAAAGAAAATTCATGCCTGGTGGCTATATATGGTTGTGATGCGTTCCTGCTGTACAGAAGAAGCTCATTTCTATTTGGACTGGTTCATATTTTATGTGTGATGTGCGGAGTGAACTATGAAAGACGGTAATAATAGGGTACAGATGCTGATCAAACACATTAACAAGCTGAGCTTTTAGCGAATTTGTTACTACAAGAATTACAATTGGAAGAGTGAAATTTTGGTTCACAACAATGGGAATATTGTGTCATACGATCTTGTTTCATCTGATGAAGAGTAAAATTCTAGTCGTACATGTCTGTCAAGAGTTAGGTGATAAAACTCCATTGAAGGAACAGTTAGTCTGACCCGATGATCAACTGAGAAAATTGCATATACTTCCTAACAAGTACAGCTCTGATTAACTGTTTTACAAACAATTAATATAGTGAGTTTATGGGAAGATCAATTTATAAAACGAAGTATCACTTGTTTTCTTCCTAACTATGAAATGACAGATTACACCTGGATGAATATCCAGTGCATTAGGTGATAGTCACTTGATTTTAAAAAATAACAACACGACTTCTATAAGATATTGAGAAAATTTGGTAGCACGAAATTGGACTGAAGTTTTGTAATAATCGTTTGATCAATCTGAGCATATTATATGAAACTCTCTAGATACACTGTTAGGGCTACTGAAATTTTTAGATGAAAACCCTAGAAAAGTTGCAGTTAGATATAACTTTTAATCATAACTGGAAATTTTTACAAAAATAGTGAAAGGATGTTGGAATCCTCGTTTTGTAAATGCTCAGGTTTAATTTGTGGCGAACACTGGTGAATGTTTTCGTTTAGAATTTGTGTTGTGCTGCATTGCAAGAGATGTCTGATCGTCTTGTTGGTATATACCAGTTTTTTAGAAGTGCAGTAGGGCAATTACATTGTAATCCAGTATGACAGATTAAAAGATACTTGTTAAATCATTGTGATAGCTTTCTTAATTATTCATCATGTTTATCTGACGAAGAGGGTTTTCATACTCTCAAATGACATTATGTGTGTTAAAACATAGTAATTTGGGTTGATGACTACGTTATGACAGTTATCATCCTTAATATTTTGGTTGTTTTTTTGGTTTTGTTTGGAATTTCGCGCAAAGCTACTCAAGGGCTATCCGCGCAATACTTTGGAAGGTGTTTATATGCATGTTTTTGACAACTTATGACGTATATGTTACCTGGATGAATATTTATAGTATAATACAGTATTATTGTTTAGTTACATCCCTAATTTTATTTTCATCTCATCAGTTCATTAGATGGTACGTGAACCATAAAGTGTGTTTAAGGCACACAGAAATTGTGACTGACAGTTATATCAGTTGTCATGGAAACAAAATTAACTACTGAACAGTGACGTGACGTACTGTAAGTATGCATTGATGAACATTCGACAATGAATACGCATATATAACAAAACAGGCACGTTTTCCATCACATATTTGACCTAATTTCTATATATTTAGATATGTTCAAAAATGCATCATGTAGGAGAATACAACTTTTCAGGCTAAGAAAGAATTTCGGTCTGAAGTATTTTGAGGTGATATATCTGGTGGAAACTGTAGTGAAGAATGGTGTATTCTGTGGTTTACTTATGTGTACAAAGGATATAAATATCTCATTCTCAAACTAGAATTTTCACAAGTATGTGATTGCTTAATGACAAAAAATAATGCAGCTACTTCAGGTGAAAAACGTGGAGGACACATAATGTTTAAAATGGTATTGGTAAAATAATATCTTCATTTAAGGCAACTGAAATGTTCTTAGAGTGTCTGACTAGGTCTATTTTAGGCGAAATTAATATGAACAATTGTTCTTACTGTTCTCGAGTAGTTTTCATTTAGAAATATGTTTGATTTGTATGGTCAAACAAATTCCAAACTCTGATAGATATCAATGAATGTTTTGTATTGATATCTATTTCTGAACAAGATTATTATAATTCACAGACTTTGTATTAGCTGCATTTATTTGTAGTGTCAGATCATAATTTTTGCAAGGACTACATATAACTTTGAAGTTGTTAGTGAAGTCAAACAAGATTTAACCTTATTTATTTAGGTTGTACTGAACGTAAGAAAACAGCTTAGAGTTGCTAAGAGACAGGTTGCCAAAGCTTTAAGGTTGGAAACATCGGTCACTGCTTGGAAGATATTTGATTAAATTTCGGGCATTAATTGTTATTTACCCTACCCCACCCTCATCATCGGTCCAGAGTTCCGTCTCTTTAACGATCGGACAATTATTGAAAATTTACGTACATGTGAACATCTCAATTTATGTTATGCCACTCTTGGGCTTATTTTGTGTTCTGATTGTGTAGTATCAGATAACTTTTACTGTTGTCCTGTGATAATATTTTAGAAGATTCCTCTTCATCTAAACAATCAATGACAAGTTATTTTATTGAATCCAAAAACAAGCCAGTAAGTTAGAACTTGCACCATTATTATGAATGGAGATTTTGTTTCATTTCATCACTGTATAATTATTTTTCGTGTACATTTTGTAGTACATGCTTGACTTATGGTTCACATACCAGTCCTGAAGCTGCATTTTCTGGAAACTTTCAGTTACCTGTTGGATATCATTTTACCTGACACCCGAATACTAAATTTAGAAACTTAGAAAGTCACATCATACTTACAATAGTATAACTTTCTAAGTATATATTTCATTCTGGTTTGTTTCATTTTGTTTTGCAAACCTACACAATTGGATACCAGAACCCTGTTGTATTATTTATTGTTCCAATTTCCCGGCAAAACAGTTACGTTTTTAGGTATTATTGTTTTTAACTTGAATGGCACGTAATGTAGAGACCTCTAATGTTCAGATATAACTACCTCTAATATTTTTGTTTGCTTTTACCAGTCAGCAGCACCTGATACCACGGGAACTTAAGACTGGCTTTGAGCAATATGACTGTCACTTATGACTCACCCATAGCTATGTTGAGCGTGTTGAGTTGCACTGTGGCGCGAACCTTAATTCTTTGTAACTGGTTGTCTGTTTGTTTTAAATTTTGCGAAATTCTTCACGAGGGATATATATATATATATATGGTATTCATCACTAATTTAGCCGTATAAGACTAGGCAGATAGTCATCACCACCCATCGCCAACTCTTGAGCTACTCTTTTACTAAAAAATAGTAGGATTGGTTGACACACTATAACGCTCCAAGGCCGAAATAGCGAGCATATCTAGTGTGACGGGTATTCGAACTCGCGACTCTCAGATTATGAGTTGATCGCCTAACCATCTGGTCATACCGGGTCTTTACATTAGCAGCTTGGTTTTGGTTTGTTTTGAATTTCGCGCAAAGCTACACAAGGGCTATCTGTGCTAGCCGTCCCTAATTTAGCAGTGTAAGACTAAAGGAAAGGCAGCTAGTCATCACCACCCACTGCCAACTTTTGGGCTACTCTTTTATCAACGAACAGTGGGATTGACCGTTACATTATAATGCCCCAAATTTATTTTATGACGGCTGGCAACCAAAGGCCGAGCATGTTTGGCGCGACGGGGATGCGAACACCGCGACCTTCAAATTACGTTATAAGTCGCAGGCCGAGCATGTTTGGCGCGAACGAACGCTTACGAGCCATGCCGCTTGGCCTGCCGGGCCTCCAACAAGGAAACCATTTTGTGAAAAAATGACATTGAAAACAACATTATTGCAACCTATGTCAAAGAGGTGATAAAGGTACTTATTCGGTTTCTTATGTTATGTAAATGCGGACATTATTTTTAGAATTAACAAAGTATATTCATAAAAGCTTTCATCTCTTACAAGTGATTGCAAGAAAACAATTAACATCGGTACGTATCAATCAGTATTAGTTACCAAAACCGATGTTTAGGTCAAACAGTGATTTTCGGCACTTTACAATCTCATACTCAAAATACTTAAAATCCGATATCTATATACTTTTTAAATATAGTGGTGATAATTTCTTTCAGGATAAAAAATTCACAAATGGACATTTTTGGGATAAATGTTTTAGGTCACGGTAGCCATATTTCATCTTCTGTGTCTATAATTCTGTCACTGTACCACCATCTTCAGAGTCTATAATTGTGCAAAAAAAAAAACGAAACAGGTTATCATGGAGGAGAATAAATTCTATAAAAGAAAAGTCTGATAAAAAATAATATAGCATAGTGAACACTTTCTATAGACAAACTATTGTGGCTTTTCATTTAATAATCATAATAATATCTGCAACCCAGTACACCTAGAACGGTAGGTGATCGAAGGTGTCATACCTCTTCTCCTACTATTATCTGTTAGCCCATTCGGATTCATTCCTTCTTGTCCATTCAGATGGACGGACGTATATAAAGATAGTAATATATGTAGGGATATACAACAAGGTAGATTGAAAGATACTAGTCTGTTGCAAGATACTACACCATCAATACACATGTAGGAAACACATATTACTACAGTGAGACCTGACAGCTATGTTGCAGTACCATCTTGTGTTTGAATAACTATGATACGATTGTAATAGATATACATTCTATTCAAATAATATGCACCTCTCTCTCTTTATATATATGTATATAAGAAGTATTCTTTGTTTAGACAGAGTATTCATGAAGAAACTCTGTAAAATGGCAGTTGCTGTCCATTCTACAAAGTTTCATCATATATAAGAAGTATTTTTAAACGTTTAGAACACACAAAATTCAGAAGAAAACATAATATGCACCATACATATATATATCCATTAGTACAAAAAAAGATGAGGTATGGGGTAAATTTATAAACTAACAACTCAACAGTATAGAGCCTTCAGTGTTTTAGTTTAGGTACAAGTGGTTCTCAGTCACTTCTCTAGATTCAGTACTTTACAAAACTGCTAGGTAAAGGTAAAAGAGTTAAGGTGTATCAGTGTAATAACACGAGCCCTAATTCTACAGTCAACCAGCGATACCTTCCTTGTTCTTGGGACCTCGTTTACCATTCTAGGTAAGCCATTGTTATCAGATTTGAGATGTAGTAAGCGTGAGATAAAAAGATATGTTATACACGCGTGTATATTAAGAAAGAATGTGAATTATGACATGGAAATATTATATACAAGGCGACATTTGTAATTAGGATAGATGTTCAGATAATGAGATTTTATATGTTTAACGATAATTACTGACCTAGAAACAGACAAAGTAGGCTTACTTTTTAATATTTTGGTACCAATAAAATGAGATAACTAAGGATAGGAGTTAAATAAGCCTTAAAATTAAGTCTCTTTTCATAATTTATGCAGTGGATTACTTAATTATATGAATCAATTACTGTACTACCTCCGCGAAATTGAGGATGTACTAGCATTAGTGTGTACGTCCGTTAGCAGTAAATTTATGTAACGTAAAGATTAAAACTGTTGAATATTTAAATTCTGATAAACGAGTGGGTAACAATGTACAAAAATAGTTAAGTGATCTTAGAAATTTTAAGTACAATCACAGATACAGTAGAAATATATTATAATATTGAACACAAAATCCTATGTTTTCTTATACTGTTCATAAGTATGGAACATTTTTAACTATACTTTTGTTTAATACAACAGCACCAGTGGAAAGTAGGAGAAATAAATATAAGAACCCCAAGTTAATGACAGGGATAATATTTAATGACCAAATTTGATTATAGCATATTATACATATATAACTGTCATCCCAGTTACTATTACATGTTTTTAGAAAACTAAATTTTCACTGCTTATGTAAGGATGGAAATCTATATCCACGATACTGTGTTCAACATAATTCATAACACTACTCATCAGTGAGTGCTCATCACTATTATATATTTATGTTTTACATGTAGAGAATATACCCGGATGATGTTGAGTAATGTGAGCGACAGAGTCACATTACCGCCTGGGAAGCCAAGGGGAGCAATACCCCATGGTTGAACTCAGACTAAAGCAACTTCCATCTAAGAAATAATCTTTCAAGGGTCATTGTGACTCTCATGGTTTTCGTGTTCCAAACGTAACTCTTTGGTCCAGTATGTTCCCAACAGAAAAATTCCAGAAACGCTATTATGAACACAGATAGCCATTGTATATCTTTGTGCTTAATTCTAAGCAAACAAACTAACAAGAAACCAATAGTCACATGGAACCTCAGCTATGCAAGATAATACGTTTGAATGCAATAGAGCACAACGAATAACAGATAATGTGAGCTTTCAGAAAATGATAAAACCATTGTCTTTCACTCAGATTTCATTTTATATGTTAGTAATTGGTCATTGTCAATTTTTACACCATGAAATCGATTTTAATAATACAAAAAGGAAAGAGCACAGTTAATGTTACGAGTCGTATTGAACGTCATTATTTACAGATAATTAGCAAGCACTTTTATACAGAGCACTACCACAAGATATTTACACTTCCAGACTATTTTCAAATTATATTTACTCGTCAGAAGCTTTCAAGTTCAAGTAGTTTTATTTCATATCCCTGACATTTGAAATAAGATCGAAATGTTGATGTACGTACGATTCGAGTTAATTAACATTACTTTACAAATACATTGACATAGATATTCAAATGCTCAAAAATATAATTTCACATGAAGTACCAATTGTCCTCAAATAAAACAACTATTTCAAATTCACCTGCTTATTTTTTTGTTTTTATAGAATAAAAACAAAACGTGTTTGTACACACGCTTCAACATTATTTATTTTGGCTGATAAAGCAAAACAGATACACAAAAGGATCAATTTTACAAGCTGGACAAAGACGAAAAGCGTGTATATTGCGATATCCCTTATGATGAATGTACAAAGCTATGTGAAAGTATATGTTATATAGTTTCATATTCAAAATATGTTACGCCAAATAGCAAGCTTTGAAAAGAAGTTATAAAATACAGAAAATAACATAAAAAAGCAAATCCTATGCAAGGATCCAACAATAACACCAGTTGTTGCGGTTGAAAGTATGTCATAGCAGTCAACAATCTACTCCTCAAATATAACTGATTTTGACAAGGAAGTCAAAATGTGCCGATAAAAATTCAGAATTCTGAAACTCGCAAGATTCTTACAGATTTGTATTCCACAAGTATCTTCAGAAATGTTAAGTACTAGTGAAACATTTACACCATCAGTGAGCCACGACTTATTAAGTCGCAATAATCCACAGAAACAACAAAGAAAACGACAAAAGATACTATTTATGGGTTTCGTATTAGTTTCTTGTAATTAAAAATGTCGTAACGCATTTTACATTTCATTACTTTGTTTTATGCAGAGATTACTTGATATTTTTCGTACATGTTTTATATTTGTTCCTTCCACTAGAGTATTTCAAGCAGACAGTTAGTGTTCCCTAGGAAAGGTATATTGTACTATTTATTATTACGTTCATTAATTTTACTGGTTATACCATTGAACACATCTAATGACATTACTTTTCATTTTAGTTTGTTTATTATCATCATTATTCTGCTATAAAGAATGTTTTGCATTGTTAGCTTAATATGTGTTTCAACCCTAACCTAAACTTTTTTAGTCGGCCGAAACTCGTAATATGTTATTGGAATACAGCAGAAAAAAATATCATTAATATGGAGGTTACGGAACTGATATTAATTAAGTATTACTTGTACTAAAACAAATTAAACATTTTGAGGTCACGGTAAGTCAACGTTTTTTAACGATGGAAATACCAAAATAATTTAGTTTGAAGTATGTATATGCATAACATGTATAACATTGATAACATTTATTTTATGATTGATTTTTAGACGAATACTGGAATAAATGTTAACTAAAATGGGTAAATCTAGAAAAGAGTTGGCTGACCTTTAAGCACAAAGCTCACACATTAGGATGCCTGTGCTCCTCTCACCTTGGGTACAGAAATCCAACTTTTAGTGTTATAAGCTCTCAAACGTATCGCTGAAAAGGAACTAAAAGTTCTGTTTGCATATTATCAAAAAGCTAAGTATTTTATCTTTCAAACACAAGTTTATTTTAATGAAATAAGTACTTACACTGAACAGCATATATGAGTGTGATCAGATTCTATTTCTGGTCTTCGATTCTCTGTTAACACAAAATTTGGTGACATGTAATACGGATGGATTACTTAGATACATATCATTGTGAAAATTACATAT
The DNA here is from genome assembly GCF_004210375.1 of Tachypleus tridentatus. Lineage (NCBI taxonomy): Eukaryota > Metazoa > Arthropoda > Merostomata > Xiphosura > Limulidae > Tachypleus > Tachypleus tridentatus. Next base: position 57,505,535 of record NC_134825.1, read on the forward strand.
CACACATCTGTCAAGCTACTAAATCAGCGAAAAGTTTTATTTGTTCACATCCTATATTTTGGCTGAATTTTTATTGTATATAAGCAGTATCTTAATAAAAATATTACGCTTAGAATGAAATATATTTATTGTTTGACATATTTTGGCACAACAATTTAGCAAATCAGTCACAATTTTTTGTGTGTTTGTTAAAATAATTGTCATTATCACAACAGTTATGGAGTTTATCATGCTCTGTGCCATATTGGCCCGGCATGCGACTCGTAACCTGAGGGTCGCGGGTTCGCATCTCCGTCGCGCCAAACTGCTCGTCCTTTCAGCCGTGAGGGCGTTATAATGTGACGGTCAATCCAACTATTTGTTGGTAAAAGAGTAGCCCAAGAGTTGGCGGTGGGTGGTGATGACTAGTCTTACACTGTTAAATTAGGGATGGCTAGCACAGATAGCCCTCGAGTAGCTTTGTGCGAAATTCAAAAAGCAAAACAAACAAACTGTGATATATTGGTCTAATTTTCCTGATATTGTATTTCATAACATTATATTTGAGATATCTAATCGTGTTATGTATCATATTGGCCTATTTCTTTTATCTCCGTTATAATGATACGCAATACGCAAGACTCATATCAATCCGAAACATGTCCAAATACTTCAGATGTCCATATTTTCATTCTAGAAGACCAAAACAGCTTTCAGTTGCAGATTGAGTAGTGCTTATGAGCATAGCTATAGTTGAGATTTATCATTCTAATTGCTATTATTTCTATAAAGTGTTTTAAAAATGCAACTTTAATTGATGCAACGAGTAAAGCAAAGTGTGTTGGTCAGGAGGAAATAGTTGTTGAGTTACTTCTTTCATGTTCTCTACGCTCAATAAATGGCGCGGTGATGGGATCAAACCATAACTATCCTTTGTGGTCATTGTTATCCCTCTGGAAGAAATAATGAAATTCTTGTAGGTAATTTTAACAGGCATGCCAACTTCATTATTAATGATAACTAAACCCACTAAAGGCATAAGTGTACTATAAATGGCATCAAAAATTAAAAATAAAGAACATCATCTACTCATGCTCTATCGAAGTCTTATTAGCTTTATTATGATTGAAAATATAGAAGAAAATGTGTTCAACACTGGTCTTTAAACTTCCATTTTACACCTCCTAAACCTTAGCATAATCACGGAATACCAACAGCATTTAAGTGCAAAACTCTTCACAAGAGCTTTGCAGTGTAAATACCTGGCATTCCAGTTACTGGAACCATTGCCCTTTTTAATTTGGACTTCAAGTTTCACAATGTCACTAACCAAGCAGGGAATGGTCTAAAAACATATCAGGAAACAGTTATGGATGAGCATGTGCTATACAACCACCATTAAAATATTTAGTAATTAGTCAACACTAGATCTCAGACAATCTATGTGGAAAAGATCTCTGACACCAGTGAAAACTATGGAAATCAGCCTAGGTAAAAAATTTAGAGACTGGACAAAATTCAGAGCAGAAAAACCTGTAAGCATCTACTTAAAGGCCATGGTGAGCATTCATCTACTATCCAAGTCAAGAATGATTCCTACACCACAGATAGTGAGTTAACTTGTTGAGCAGTCGTCATATTGCGTAACCATAACATACTGTGTAAGGTTGGTGAAGCATTTAAGCTTCCTACAGGTAGGACAAGGATGAAGCTGAAAACCATAAAACAATTTTTCCTTAGGATTGCTCAAAGCAGTGAATGAAAATTAGAGATCACTAATATAATATTTATGACAGATTCGCAGGCAGTACTGCATAAAAGTTAGAGTATGACACGAACATAAAATGGTATAAAAATATACTGATGAACCTTTGACCTTTTGTCAATAAGCTTGAAAAGCACGGCTACATAATACGTCTACTGAGGTAAGATGTCCAAACCTTAATCAATCACAGTCCGAATGAACATCCCATCGTACGTGCAATAAAATATCGTTGAAATATATACTTTCGATCCGATATATCTAGTAATGTTTAATAACAAGGTTCTATTGTATTTTAAAATTGTGTTATCATATATCATTAATTCTGTAAAGAATTAAATAACGTAATTTTAAAAATCGCTATATCTTTATATGATAATAATTACAAAGTTATTTTGATTTGTGAAATAAGTTATAAAGAGACGCTTGAATTCATTAAACCTTCAGCTAACATGTTTTTTATTTGATTATTTCTAAGTAAAATAAGTGTGTGGTTTGTTGTTATAAAACGGTTACGTTATGATAACATGTATCGATAAAAATCAATATATTAATGTACAATTAATGAAGCCTTAAGTAATGGAGGTTTTAAATATACAGGTCAAACTAATCATTTTATGATAAGTCAGTTAATGCGTACTTAAAACATTTCGGTTAAAGTATTTTCCTTCAGGATAGAAACCCTAATAACGGTCCCCATTGTGATAAGCAGTCTCTACCTTTCCGTGCAATAATGATTAAACTCCAAACCATCAAAGAAAATAAATTACCTTTAAGAAGAATTAATCAAGGTCTATACATTAGCCAATTAAGTAGGGTAGAATTAAGACATGCTCTATCGAATGAGATTTTCCTTGCACAAACTAAGTTCACATCTGAAATATTTTACATAGACTTTACGGGTAAGAATTTTAACAATGTTGAATAGTTATACGTAATTAATTTACACGACTAACATACAATACGTTTTGCTGGATATTTTTCAACTATCAGTTTTCAACTGATGAAAACACACCGATGTGTGTGTATTTTTTTAGCGTTAAAAACATGTCAAATTATGTAAGAAGGTTGACTGTAATGTTGTAATCTCCTCAAAACAAAACATCACAATAGTGTTATCATGTTTAGTGCTTGGAAAAATGAAATGGATTTTGTGAGAAAAAAATGTAGCCAGCAGTTAAGGTTAACATATTTCTGCAACTGCTATTTCACGCTTTTCTTTGTCATTCTGTTTACCCCCCCCCTCGCACCTTTTCTTTTCTTTTTTCTATCTTTAAATAACTTGTCAGATTAACGAGTTTGTATGTTTTTAGGCATCAAGTGACTAAAAGTGGTATATATGCTGTTCTCCAATACAATCTCGGAACTTCGTCTCTCTTCTTTGAAGAACGCTGTCACTTACCATGCGCGTCTAATCCTTCAGTACAACGTGCAAGTGACGCGTCTGTTCCCCCAGCTACCATCACACTGACATTTTGCTCGTGCAAGTCGCGGATGAAAGTGACAGTTGTCGGTTTTTCTAAGACATTGAGTACCACGAGAACGCGAGCTCCATGCTTTTCGGATATCGCGCGTCACTGCCTTCTTCTCATTACTTCTGACAAAGCCTAATTAAACGCACCGAGAAATGATGATTAATTTGATATATTTTTCGATTTTCGTACGAGCTCTGCCGTAGGGAGCACTCGTTGGAGTGATGTACCCTTTGAGAAAGATGCAGCTCGTCAGCTTTGGTCCCTATAATGTCCTGCCAACAAAATAAATGTTGTGTCCGTTGAGAGCATCAGATATTCTAATGAAGTATTGCTAACAAACAGTCAGTAACTTAATGATTTAATCTTTTGCGAGCATTGTTACAAAGCATTCCTTTGTACGTCTGTCCGTCTGTTTATTATATTTTACTCAAGTATTATCCATTCTAGCTATCCAACCTTCTGTTTTCTGCCTATTTTACGTCTTTGAATGACTATGGAAAGAACGCTTTTTACCTGTCTATCTCTCTTTCTGTATGTCTTGTTTGTTCATTTATAGAAACATCCGCAAGCCTGTTTTTGTCTATTCCCACCTAAATCACAGCCAAACCTGTTTTTGTCTATTCCTACCTGAATCACTGCCAAGCCTGTTTTTTGTCTATTCCTACCTAAATTGGCCCGGCATGGCCTAGCGCGTAAGGCGTGCGACTCGTAATCCGAGGGTCGCGGGTCCGCGCCCGCGTCGCGCTAAACATGCTCGCCCTCCCAGCCGTGGGGGCGTTATAATGTGACGGTCAATCCCACTATTTGTTGGTAAAAGAGTAGCTCAAGAGTTGGCGGTGGGTGGTGATGACTAGCTGCCTTTCCTCTAGTCTTACACTGCTAAATTAGGGACGGCTAGCACAGATAACCCTCGAGTAGCTTTGTGCGAAATTCCAAAACAAACAAACAAAACAAACCTACCTAAATCACTGCACTGCCAAGCCTGTTTTTTCTATTCATATCTTTTTATGGCTCTCGATTTGGTACTTTTCTGACTGTATGCTGATCTACTTATTAGTCTCTTTATTAATCTACATTTAACTGATCGCATTATTGTGCAACGATTTGCGTTATGTTTTTATATTTCGTTCAACCAACAAATCAATATATCTAGCTATCTATGTAAACTTTTGACATAACAAGATTAGAGAAAAGTGTTACAAAATAATTTTCCGTTATAAGATTTGAAAATAATCTAGTAAGACAATCGAACATATAGAGAAGACCGAAATAACATGATATTCTACGATTTGACCGGAGGGTGGACGAACAGTTTAGGAAGCCATCAAGCTGATCTTTGATATTGAAACTGTTAAGAAATGCTAGACTTAGTGCCCAACTTTTCTTTACTATCCTTATTTAAAAGAAGACGTTGGCGTGAAGACGAAGAAGAGAAAAAAAATTACTCTTCTAAATAAATGATAAAAGATTTATTATTTTGTAATACAACCGGAACTTTTGCAGAAAAATATCAGGAATTACTTGAAACCAACACAACACAAGCTGGTTACCATTAAAGACGAATATTTACAAGAGCTATTAAAGGTTGTGTCAACATCTTTTTCTCCCTTTTCGTTACCCGATGGTAACGCCACGTAACATTATCAGATGCCGGTTTAGCATTCACATTGGATGATAACGCTATCCTTATTTTACATTCCTTGGATATGGCTGCTTTGACTGATGAGTAAGACGATTGGCCATTGAATGAACAGGGACAATACAGGTTGACAACAAATATACAGGAGACCTAAGTCTGAGTTTGTAGACGGTCAATAACAGTTTTCATGCTTTGAACCGAAAAAAAAAGTTTAAATCGTGAGATATATTTAACTTTAAATTATAGAAGGAGGTCTAAAGTAATAGTTTTTTCTAAGAGTTCTGTGTCTTCAGGTTGTTTGTTTTTTAAATATAAAATATGTGAAAAGTCATAGATTATGCTTGAACAGGGAGACGTTTTTTATAAGTGTAACAAAACCAGTGTCAGTCGTGTATAGTGTAACAAAACAAATATACTCCAGAATTATGTATATATCGGTTAGTTTGCCGGCAAGAGATTTCGTTGGTCGCAATAAACAAAATTATCAAAAACTTTACAGTCGTATAATGTTTTTCCATACAATAATAGACCATATTTCTATTGTAAACATCAATTATTTTTAGCACAACCACCTAAAAATTCATTGCACAACTTTACATAGTCAGTTTCTATTTCTAACGATTTTGCGATTACCTTCGTAGCAAAGTATAAGGCTTACGTTTTATCCACTCGTAATGGATGTGTTCGATAATCATGTGAAATGATTTGTGAAACTAAGAAAGAAAAACGATAAGGAAAATTAAACACATTTTAAACGAAGAGTTTCTTAATGTTATATTCACATAATTTGAAATCGAGGTTTCACGAAACGAATGTGAATGTAGTTTTTCATACGTGTACAATATAAGCCGAAATATTAACTTCACTCAATTTTGAGCTATTACCTACAATGTAGTTGCAACTTCTAGATATGTCATCCAGCACAAAGCAAATAAAATGCCAAATTCGAAGTACTGAATGCTTGATTAATATCATGCTACTAATATTGTTTGTTTGTTTTTGAATTTTGCGCAAAAACCCACCCACACGAACAGATACCTACACTTCCAATCCTATCATCCAACCTGGATAAAACGTGGTATAATCCAATGCCTAAAAAAGAGAGCAGAAATCATTTGCGATAAGACATCCATCGAAGCAGAACGCCAAAAGATCGTAGAGAGTTTTAAACTCTTTAAGAAGACCACGATAGAAAGAAAAGATCAGAAAGTTACCACCACTACCACCATTTACCTACCATACCGACAACATTTCAGTGAAAAACTCAAACACATAGCCAAGAAATTCAACATAAAAGTCCAGTGGAAATCCTACAATACCTTAAGGTCCATTCTGGTAAAAAAACAAACAGCGACCTACCAAAGAGAATTTCAAAAACATCATCTATTAAATTCCGTGTTCCTGCAACGATACACACATTGGAGAAACGGGAAGAAAACTCGCGACAAGATAAAAGAACATGAAGATAGTACAAGACAATGAAAACACAAGACGTAACCATTGCAGAACACGCCACGTTAACTGGACACAGAATAAACTGGGAGAAAACGAGAATAATCGACACAGACAAATTCTGGAAGACAAGAAAAATCAATAAATCATTTTATATTAACACTATTAGACCTTCATTTAACAGAGATTCGGATTAGAGGTGAGTAACCTGTGGCTACCATTGTTTGAATCTACAGGAAATCTTTCCTCCAATCAGAAATCCACCACAACACTATAAAAAACCGTCAGCACCTACACACACACACACTGTGTCATTGCTAATAAAGTTGTGATGAATTCCGTGGGGTTAAATGTATGTGTTGTTTTCGTACGTGTAACGTCTGCGTATGTACGTGTTGATTGTGGCTGAGTGGTTGTGTTTGTGATATGTGAGTCTGTTTGAGTTTCGAGCAATGGTTGTTTAGTGATGTGAGTGTTGAGAGGTTGTTTGTTACTATTCGTGGTTTTGAAAATGATTCTATCATTTAAAAGCTGTTTTTTATAAATCCAAAGTTATAAAATACTTATTTTGTCTTAAAATAACAAACTTATGAATGTTACTTTGATAAAATACTTAAAATTTACACAAAAATTATTCTTAGAACAGAAAAGGGAAAAAAATCAAATTGTTATGCTTTGGCACTTGGGTAAATCTAGTTGCTTTCAGTTGATATTTTTAAACAATTAAAATTATATTTCTGTAGTTTTTCGCATCCAGTTAAATTGTATTGTTATTTCTTTGGAAAGTAATAATTTCACTACTGCACACATAATTGAGCATTTTGTTTTGAAAATATAGGCTCTTTTATTGATCCAAGTATAAAATGAAAAGTTATTTACGTTGCAAATCCCTTGCTCATCATACCAGCTTGTTTTTAGTGAAAAGTTTCTCAACACAGCTCAAAAATACGTATTTAATTAAATTATAAAATCATTTCAAATGGATTTCCCAAACATCTACAAACACTGCTTCGTGTTTTAGCATAATTTCTATGTTATGTGTGATCCTTAAAATCTAAAAAGTATTTAGACTAGACCTGAAGAACATTCTCTAACTTTGATGAAAGCTGATACAACTTATTCTTAATGTTCCGTGTATTTTACTCTCAAGACAGATATTTCAACATTAACTTGGCAGTCAGTTGAAGCAAAGGCAGTATTTACGAGAAAAAGAAACATTCTGCATGATTCGCAGACGTAAACTTTGGAGCTAAATTGCCCAAGTTCTTAACACGCGTAGGAAAGATATGATCTTGCTACAGTTCGTTCATTTGCATTTAAGTTGAATTACGACAGAAGCAAGTGAACGTTCATTAGGGCTCGAGGCGTGAGAGCGCCTTGTAGTTAGCAATAATAGCAAAATGTGAATTGTCAAACCAAATGAAAAGTGAAGGCTTCGCAATACATATATAACAATTCTTAGATGCTTAAACCCCCAGTTTTTGTTTTTTTTGCTCTTAAGATAGAAGTGAAGAGGTATTGTATATGGTGATGATTCTGTGCGAATATTACTATTTTATGTTTCTCAGGGATCTGCTTTTCTCGTCTTATCGAGAACATTTAGTTTTAACACACGATAACAATGTAACATATGACCTATACAAAATATTACTAGACAGTTTATGGAGTTGTGCTGTATATATACAATTTATAAATTCTTCTGAACATGGTCACCGAGGGAAACGGAAACTATCTTAACCAATGAAATAACATACATATGTTTGTTTCATATGAATCTTGGTTGCATGATAAGTTACACTTTTTGAATTAAAGCAGAATTTTTTAAACAAAAGACTTATTTATGCTTGAATTTTAAGGGTACAGGTTAAATGGATTACATTCGTTGTAAACAAGTTTAATAGCAACTTATCTCGACAATGTAAGATATTATATAGATAAATTTCAAATAATGAGACAGTATTAAGTCAAGGTATGATTACTATATGTATATATATAAGATTAAATGTTATAATGTCTTTGGCAATAAGCATTCATTAGCATTTTTACTCAGTAAGTTGAAATCAAGAAACTTCTGTATGAAATAACTTATACATGTTCCCAGTTTTTTGAAAGCACCTTTTTTAAGAGTCTATTGTTGTGCAGCGGAATAGTTATGAAGGTATAATATCTAATCTATAGATATGGTATGACTGCAAAAATTGTTTTATTAAAAACCTCGTAGAAGAATTACCGACCTACATTTCCTAAATTATATGTTTGTTTTGAATTTCGCGCAAAGCTACTCGAGAACTATCTGTGCTAGCCGTCCCTAATTTAGCAGTGTAAGACTAGAGGGAAGGCAGTTAGTTAGTTATCACCATCCACCACCAATTCTTGGGCTATTCTTTTACCAACGAATAATGGGATTGACCGTAACATTATAACGTTCCCACTGCTGAAAGGCGAATTATTTAGTGTGACCGGGATGCGTGACCTTCGAAAGTTTCTATAAATTTCAGCTAAGGCAACAATATTGGTGTTTACATACATAGATCGTACATTGTTGATTCTTACACTTGAGAATCTTCTACAAATTTTGGGAATAGGCGGTAATTTCGCAAATTTAACAGTATAAGTCTTATGCATTTATAAATATGTATTTAATCAAAATAAACATATATAATAAATATATATTAGTAAATGCGTCACAATAATAATGGTTTGTTCAAACTTGTATCAGTCTATTAAAGGAAAGTATTATACTTTCTTAACCAAATGATTATAAAAACACTTTTCAAAGGAAGATAATTTGTTTGCAAAACTTTCCAAGACGAAGCAACTTCTTCTAATTTGTGCATATACAAGGTTCTTCATTATCTGCTAATGCTACTTTAGATCCATATTAGAAAAACAAAGTAGAAGTGCCTTAGAGCTATTTATGAGACACCCAGTTTTTTATATCGAAGATTTAGGAAACATGTTTTAAAAAGGCTATAATTAAAGTTTGTATTTATTTTCTCATGAATAAAGATATTAAAATATGTTTTATGTTATTCTGGTTTTTGTTTCATTTTTTTCTAATTATTTATGTTTTTACTTTTGTCGCTAAAAGGCAGCCCAATAAAGATTATTTTCTTTATATAAATCATAGATGTCACTTTTACTTTTATATCAGCACAAATTTAAGTGAATTTAAGAACACAGTTCTTAACAACTCTCATTGTTACTTCTTAGTACGCCTCCCGCTAGTACAGCGGTATGTCTTCGGATTTACAATGCAACAATCAGGGGTTCGATTCCCCTCGGTAGGCTAAAAAGATAGCCTGACGTGGATTTGCTATAAGAAAAACACACACACTTCTTAGTACGGTCGCTCACCCTATTTCTGTGAACTCTGTGTGGCGACAAGCTTATATGATGTAACAACTGTCTCAGTGATAACATTCATCTAAACGAAGGACTGGCTATAAATCAGTATTATTAACAAAATTTATTCGATTAGAACAAGAAGTAACTGATAAATGTGGTTTTAGGTTCCATAATAATCTGTTTGTATTCAGTACCGAGTCTAAAATGTTGTTTTGTTCACATCGTTGTGGTAAATGCTACTTGAATTTGTAAAGGTTATAAATTTATCAGTAATGACATTTAGATAACTGTGGTTTGGACTAGTCAGACTACAGGTAGTTAATGTCTGCTTAACAAAAAATATTTATTTATTAGGTTAATTATTTTGCCTCTGTCCTACCTACCTGAGCACACATTAATACAATCACATCAAAAATACAACCACAGAATGTTCATCTATCTATATATATATTTACATTAATACAATCACATCAAAAATACAACCACAGAATGTTCATCTATCTATATATATATTTACATTAATACAACCACATCAAAAATACAACCACAGAATGTTCATCTATCTATATATATATTTACATTAATACAATCACATCAAAAATACAACCACAGAATGTTCATCTATCTATATATATATTTAACATCACTACTTTGTCATTATTTATAACCTCTTAATGTAACTAAAAATACCTAATTTCAGCTACATAGTGGTACTTCTTAAGCTGAGGAAAATTCACCGAACACTCAAGCTTAAGTAAAAATAAACTGAAACAAAATACTACAGATAACTTGCTTTATATCACAGTTCAGTATTTTGACACAAATATTCAAGGTTGTACGATGAACGACGCACAGTTTTGTCCGACGTTTATGGTCCTAAGTAAATATTATTTTTGTCTTATGACATTAACGAGTTAACTATTTTCTTTATTCGTCTTAATTTTTCTCAACAAATACTTAGTATCATATCATCAGAATTTTACTAAGTGTCCAAGATCATGCATCTCTTTGAATCAGCTATATATTCGATTGTATATTATATTACTTAAAAAGAATCATTTTTACTCCCAAAGGTTCGAAGTTAAATTGACAGATATAAATATACACTGTGGATAGTGTATAGACCAGCTTATTCCTATGAAGTTTTTGTGAAAATGCCAACACCAAGCTTTACAATGGTATTGCTGACTAGAAAGAAAGCTGCCTAGCTTTCACATGTCAACTCCACATTACGACAATAGATAAAATACGGCCTGGGCCTGTCACGAACCTGATGACTAATTTGAAATATGTCTTTTATCTGACAGGACATCTATTTCGTTTTGCTGGGGACTCGGTTGTGAGATATGATGACGGATGTTCATCTATTTAATCTTTGTGTTAAAACAGGGATCAGTGCATAAGGGCTAACCTGAATTCTTTCCGAGCTCGACAAGAGTTAAAATCACTACATGTATATTGTACAGAAGATCTTATACTATTCGGACTAAAATCCACATTTTCTTAAGTACATTATACCTACCATTATTATTTACATTTTCTCCTATATATGACAACAGTTTTATTGTGTACTCATGATTTGATCCTTACTTTTCATAAATCAAAATCAAATCACCAGTGGTATGCCATACCACAGCGACATACGTAAAGAAAACTTACATATCACCAGTTGATCTAACGTGTTAAGAAAGCTTTTAGTTATAAGAAATAGGAGATATAATAATCAAAAGGTTGGATTGATGAAGACAATCCATTTTAAGTCTGATGAAGAAAAGCACACTGTTAATTGTCATGAAAGCGTACAAAAATGATGACACTGTGAAGATCAATGGATGTAACTGACATCCAAAGACAGCTTCGTACTTTATTACACATAGTGTATGATCACACCTATCACATCGATTCAGATAATTTTATTTATGAAACGGCAGGAAGTGAAAAAATTGTTGTGTATATTTTTGTAAGAATGACAATTTAGGAAGCTTTTCACTTCTTTAGATAAGCAGAAAGCACACTTACAAACCGTTATTCTTATAGATTTATTACCTGTCATTAATTTTTTTAACTAATACTGACTCTCAATTATCAGGGTAAATGCAATATATGATAAGGTAATTAATGATAAGAGAATCCATCCAGAACGTTTTTTTACCAAAATCTCCAGGTAGATACTTAAATTACACCGAGGAAAATGTGGCCTTTGAATACGCTTAGGTAAGTTTCATGATTTTTATCGAGATGTTAGCTTCTTTCATTATGTGATAAAACTACTGATATCTATCTGTCTTTAAAAACCATAAACTAAAATTTTGTTTTTATCTTACGCTTATTAAATTTTTCGGATTCTGATAAAAAAAGCAAAAAACAACAACTCTTTTTTTATTGGGACAAATATCCACATCAAAGTGTTTCAGGGTAAACTGATTTTTTGGCTTTTTAATTTCAGTTGTTTATAAGTTTGTCTTTATTTCAATGCCAGTTAAGTCTGTTTTGTTTTCTACAAGTAAAGCAATAAAAAACTCAAGGTACAGCTTCGCTTTAAGGAACAACACTGATTTCATAAGGTGGAAAATTAGATGTTTTTGTACAATAATAAAACATTATAAATAGATAACAATTTCTTATGTTGAATAATACTTCGTAAAATATAAGCCCATAACAAAACGTTTAATTTGTATAGTTTATATGTTTATCCTGTTTGTTTGTGAAGCTTAATTAACAGTTAAGACATTCAGTGACATAAATAAGTATCAAAATATTTTTCTGATAGTCGACTTTTTTGTACTTCTGAACTTTGGCTGGTAACATTATTATGATTATCTTTTCAACAAATAAAGCGGTGATTATAAATTAGATCTTCAAATAACGTGCACGATGACATTATGTAGTGAATTTTGAAAAGTAAGTACTATGTTTTTCACTGCTCATGGTTCCATCATATGACTATTATGTTATAGTCTGTTTACTCGTATCATCTTCTCTGAAAATTACATAGTAAAAACACATTACGACCATGCTATGGAATGACATGAATTAGTATTTTTACAATGGACGAAAATTACATTATTTCAGTCGGCGCTCTCCTCTGGAATTTGTTGTCATGCGCAAACATTTCAAACGATCCTATTATGCCTGTATTAGTAGAAGGCAAACTAAAAATTCTATAATTATAACTGCATCCTTACGTTTACTGTCTCAAAGATTCCATAAACACAAAGCTAGACTACTTAATGGGAAAACCGTGACTTTTCGAAATATTTCAGATGTTATGGCAATTATCTAAAAAAACCAATAGCGCATTTAAATCTAATGAATAGACTCCCTGTTGAATGTCTTGAACGAGAGAAGACACTTGAATACTTGAATGATGTGAAAGAACATCCTACTCATCTAGTTGAGTAGCTTCAGTCATTTAGAAATGAGGATAACACCTTAATTCTTTTACATTAAAATTTATATTTCACGGGTTCCGGTTTTAGTCATGACAATACTTGGCGTGAACGCCCTTCCAAACAAGGATACATTCCTTCCTCAGCTATTCTCAACAGGTTGGAAGACGTAGGCGGGCGGATCTACTCAAGTTTGCTGTTGCATGGTTGTATTGAGACAATTATGTTAGCCTGCGGCGTCAACTATTACTTGCCAAAGTAATTGTGGGTTATTTCTCTTGTTACAAACTGTATATTGACTACAGATTCAAAGAAACAGGTAGAATAAAAATCCAAGTTGAATAAACTAAAATTAATAAAAACTGTCAAGCACACATTTTCTTATATAAATAACTATTAGTTGAAGCTAAATATTACTATAAACTTTCAGTAAATGTTAGAAATATTTTACAGACTTTTACTTTTATTTAAAAACGTTTCATCGACTTACAAACAAACAACAACGTGACTACTTAGAATGCAACGCAAATTGTGTTGGTTTAGCTTTCTCTCCTATCTTTAACTCTCGACATTCAGCTGTTTGGCTTAGTATGGCCTGCTAATTAGAGTTCTCACTTCGCAATCTGCGTGTCGCGAGTTATATTGCCGTCATCAAGTGTGCTTGCCAATTCGGCTGTGGAGGCATTAGAATGTTATGGTCAATTCCACTTTTCGTTATTAAAAAGTGGTATAAGCGTTTGCAGTGATTGGTGTTGACCAGTCACTTTCCTTCCTGCCCAGGGTAGGTTTGCGTGAATGTCTAAAAAAACATAGAAACACATATATCTGTTTAGATTTATTTTCATGTGTAAAAACCTAATAAAGAATAAAAATATCCACTTTTATCACAAAAGTGCAAACTAACTTTTCGTTAATAGATTAAATCAAACCACCTTTAATTTAGGTAAGGGAGAGTTTTGAAAATTGCAGACAGTGATGTACCATAGTTACAAGATTATATTTATTTAGGCTTGGCTTAGATATCTGTGTATATGTCTACTCACAAAAAGTAAATATTTGAATGCACTTAAACTCTACAGAATAACACATTAAAACTATATTTCTATCTTGAAAAGTGTCTCTTTGCTGACTGGCTGATGTCCGTTTCATCAGCAATTCAAAATTAGGGACACCAGCACATAAATCCTAAGGATCTCCGACTTTGCCGTTTAGCCTATTTACTCACGTCACAGTTGAAATAACTGTTAAGTTCACCCTTCATTCACTCTTTTATAACTGAATTGGAATATATGTGTACTAAGGTATATTCAGGTAGTTTTTAAAATTTCTATACAGGTATCTGCGTGTTTTTATCACCATTTTGTTACTAGATAACGAAAAATTATAACCATTCATTGGTTTGTTTGCTTAGGTAGAGGTTACTTAAGGCAAAGGCTAGCTCTTAGAAGTATGTGCCAGTTTGACTTTGTATTCGTGTCCTCTCTTTGATAAGGTCAAACCTGTATCGGTAGGTTTAGTTTGTTTGTTTTTGAATTTCGCACAAAGCTACATGAGAGCTATTTGCGCTAGCCGTCCCTAAGTTAGCAGTATAAGAATAGAAGGAAAGCAGCTAGTCATCACCACCCACCGCCAACTCTTGGGCTACTTTTTACCAACGAATAGTTGAATTGACCGTAACATTATAACGCTCCCACGGCTGAAAGGACGAGCATGTTTGGCGCGAAGGGGATGCGAACCCGTGACCCTCAGATTACGAGTCGCATACCTTAACACGCTTGGGGCCGTATCGGTAGGGAGACATAGATACTTCTTCAAGATGATATTAGTTGGACTTTCTCTCCCTTGAATATGCCGTTTAAATAGTAGTTGACTTATGTAATATCGATTATTAGGAACCCTTTAGCTTACTAAAAGTGTAATGTAACGTTATTCTTTGTCATATACAGATGTGTTTGGAAACTCTTTTCCAACCTCAGTAACCACTTTTTTGTGCAAATTATTAAGAAGCCAGTCAGACTGCTTTAACAAAAAACTTTGTTATAATGTGAATAAATATTAATACTTGGTCACTTATGCATTAATTTTTCCTTGTTGTTTAGGTCCAATTATTTTTGGCCCGTCATGGCCAGGTGGCCAGTGCGCTCGACTCGCAATCTGAGGGTTACAGATTTAAATCCCGGTCACACCACACTTGTTCGTCCTTTCAGCCACGAGAGCTTTATGATATTACGTTCAATCTCACTATTCGTTTATAAAAGAGTATTCCAAGAGTCGGCAGATGACAAGCTGCCTTTCCTCAAGTCTTATACTGCTGAAGTAGGAAAGGCTAGCGTAGATAGTTCTCTTGTATCTTTGCGCGAAATTAAAACAAGACAAAACAAAACATTTTTTTTCTACACAACATTTTCCGAACGTGCATTTTTTGGAATTTTTTTGCTATGTCTTAGCTATCGATGCACCTAAACATCATATGCATGATGTGTAGTTCAGATTGAAAAAGTTTCCATGAGAAAATTTATTTTACCACTTTGTTAACAAAAAACAAAAACGTAATAATAATTTTAAAAAACAAGAAATAATTCTTTTCTTTAGATTACAATAAACACTGCAGCAACTAAGTTTCATGTCTTTCATCCTCATTTAAGAATAATATTAGTAAACTGCTTGTTGGGAATAACCGTATCTGTGCCGATAGAAAACACTCAACAGGATTTAGTTAACAATGAGAGCAAAATATTGACAAACAAATAAACTTAAAATTAAAAACAGTGTGGATTACTTTTGTACACATGAAAGCGTAAAAAGTAAAAAAAAAAATATTGTGTGTGTCTTTCACAGGAAAGTCACTTTGAGTTGTGTGCTATGTCCAACAAGAGGAATCCAAACCATTATTTTCGCGTTCCAAATCTTTAGACCTATTGCTGTTTCACCGGTGGACTTGGGATTTTATGCGTAGAGTAATATGTTACACGTAATATATATATTTATACACACGCATTAACGTGTAAGCTCTTCCTCCTTCAAGACTTCTAATAAAGAGTCATCATTAATTGATATGATGGAGTAACGTTTACATTTAGTTAAAGGAACAAAGAACAGTAATCAGGGATTCCATAGTTAGTAGCCTTCACCCTTACGTAAGTTCCTAGCCAGGCGATTAGGGAGCTTGCATTTAAATTTGGAGGTTTGAATCCGCGTCTCACCAAACATGCTCGACCTTTCAGCCCTAAAGGCGTTATAATATGATAGTCGATCTCACTATTTGTTGGTAAAAGAGTTGGCGATGGGTGGTGATGACTACCTGCTTTTCCTCTTGTCCCTCACCGATAAATTAGGGACGGCTATCGCAGATAGCCTTCAAGTAGCTTTGCGCGAAATTCACAACTACAACAAAAAAACAAACAAACCAATCACTGCGCAGATAGTCCTCGAGTAGCTTTTTGCAAAATTCATACCAAGCCACTTAAGTCCAATTATTAAATACTTAGTAATATTTGTATAATTAAAAGAAACTAATTATTAACTAGTTTTTATCCTACGTTCGGCTATTAATCTGCTGTCACCTTCAAAGAAATCTCGAGAATTATTGTTTCTGTGGTGGAAGTTGCTGGTATTCAATCCGAGGTCTTTCTGATTGACAAAAATATTTATACCAGTAATAATTAGACTTGGATGATCGTGTAGCCTACTAACGATGACAAGCAGTTGTATCCAATCGTCACAAACTTACCCTACATATCTTTAAAAGCAGGTTAAGAGTTTGGCTCATTTTATTTATCTTTACTTGAACATAAAAAAAACTACTGAACTCCAATTATTGCTTGTAGTGGCTCTTCATGTCTGTAATAACTATTTACTTGTAGCTTTATCACATCAGCAGTAGGTAATCCCACAGCTTTATCACACCAGCAGTAGGTAATCCCACCTTTTAACTTTATTATCAGCCATATGGAATCAATATTACTTAAATCCAGTTTCATAAACAAAGAAACATATGTTATTCGTGAAATCTTTAATTACTTTGTTGATGAAGTTTGCGGACAGATACACGAGAACTATCTGTGTTAGTCCTACCAGGGTTAGAAGAGACAGACTAGAAGGAAGGCTGGTTAGTCAACACCACTCATATACCGAAGGAAATTTTGTTATTCGTTTAGGAAGGAGAATAGAGGGGCATAAGAAGATTTATACGGATAACTTCTATTAATAACTTGTAAAAAATTAGAACGACAATTAAACGTAGTTTTGTAGAAAAGATAATATTGTATCAAGTCACCTAAACTTTTTAAATATGGAAAATTGATATTCGTTGAATAATATAACTTTTCAAAGCTTTACGGGTATCTATAACTATGTTTACTACTTTAAAATTACTGTAAACCAGTTCTCACAACAAATAGCTTAATTGGCACAACGGCATGTCTGCGGACGTACAGTGCTGAAAACTGGGTTTCGATACCCGTAGTGGGCACTATATTGATAGCCTCCAATGCCGCTTTGTGCTTAAGTTCAAACAAAACGAATACAGCAAATAACAGATGATTGGTGAGTAGCTGATAATTACATAGAGTAATCGTTGTTTTTTTCAGCTTGTCTTTATATAATCCAGGCTGGAAAAGAAGATCCCTGAAAATGAAAGATTTACACGTATATGTGAAAGTATATTTTATTTTTACGCATCAGAAAATATTAAAATACGTCTTGTTAATAGTATCGTGTTCTTTAAAAGTACTGACCATTGGTGACATTGTTTTCCTCTGGTTGATTTGTATGTTTTCTTATAGCAAAGATAAATCGGGCTATCTGCTGAGTTCACCGATAGAAATCAAACGCCTAATTTTAGTGTTGTAAATCCATAGACTTACCGCTTTACTAGCGGAGAACCTTCTGGTTGATATTCCCCCATTCTTTCATATGAGCAGCATTAGTCAAAAGAGGTTCCTAGAGGAAATTCCAGATGTGTTCGAATAAGTTCATGTTTGGAGTACTTCAATCTATAAAACAGAAGAAACTCTCAAACGACTGTGAATGGATATGTGTATGAGACATTATTATCCATAAGGACAAAATCTTTATCTATCGATGGCGCTTGTGTACAGCTTTATGAAATACCCAGGATATCAACCCTGTACTGCAGATGATGGTTTGTAAGTCAAGATAAAATCTGAACGCATCTATAAAATTCATCGGAGTCCATTCTTGAATAGTCTAAGAAACATGGCCTTGAGGTCAGTCTCGTTGGTTTGCTGTGATCAGACTGTCCTCTCGAACAAACTATGTGCATCTAAAGGTCATAACATAGCTCCTGTGATATTAGGAGTTTGGAAATGGTCATGGCGTGTCTATATAGTCAAGGAGCAAAGCTGAACCTGATCCGTTCCTTATTTAACTGTTTGTATAGATACTATGTGATTTCCAACCATGAAAAACATATTTTTTGTTCACAATCAAGACAAAATCAACATACAGTCGAACTAGTCCACGATTCCCTCAGTATCAAATGACTTTTAACACGTCCTTTGACCATAAAATTGCGAGAAGAAAGAGTTGAAATACAAAACTGAAAGCAATGTTGAAACAAACAACGTGACTTAGATCAACCAATTTGGCAAAAATTCCCCTATCGGAAGGGTACATAATTCACGTGATAATAACTAAGAATAAAAACTACTTAGCCATCACTTAAAATTAAAGCAAACTAGGCCGACTGTTTCCTACACCATTCATACATAGGTTTAGAGAAAAATCAATGTTGTATAACTTAGCAGCGAAATAACTCTAGTTGCACAGCAGTATGAACGTTAAAAACCTTGTTTAACCGTGGTGGGAATAGCACAGATAACCCATTGTACAGCTTTGTACTTTTTTACAAATAAACGAAGAACATTGCGAAACAAGAATGTCAAGTAGATTTTGAGTGACATACATTTAAATTAACGCTAATAATTTAGTTTTAACGCTGCAAGGTTTGCTGCTTGTTTATTTGATATAATATCGCAATGAAATAGAATGTTGTTTAAACTTAATGCAATAAAGAATATATGTTTAATGGTAGATATGATTTATAACATATAGATAACATATCGCTAATATTTTTAAATTTGTTGTAACTAACAGTGTTCTACATGTAAAATTATCACTTATTTCGTCTGTCCTACAGTTGTATATATGTCATACAAAACACATGAACTTAATGTACAAATTACTTAAGAAGAAAACATTAATTTAAACGTTCATAATAATAAAAGTGTCCTTAATAATAATCAATTAGTGTAATGTGTTTAGTGTGATTCATCTAAAATCATGAAGTGATGGATAGTAGTTAAAAATATTCATGACAAGTAATGAAACACAAAACTCCTAACTCATGTATTTTCATGGTCGAAATATTTCTGATTTGCATATTCAAAATCATGGGGGTGGAGGGTGATCCAAATATTAAGTGCATTTCATTCATTACCAATATCTCCCTGTCTCGTGTCTTCTCGAACTATCGAAGTGAAAATCCAATTCAAATTCATTACTATCTGGAACTTTCAAAAGAAAACACTAGAAGCTGCAAATGCGAGTTTACGATTAAGCAAGATCGATTCTTAAATAAATTAAATACGTACGGCGACAGGTATATGTACTATTTTTCATGTGATAAACTAAGAAGTATTGGTGACCGTATAAAATCGAAAATACATTTTATTTCAATTTTTCCGTATTCTTCACTTGCTGTGAATTACCAAAGTAAACATCTTCTGTACAAAAGTCACAGCTTAAATGGTTTAAAAGAAAGAAAAAAAAAGTTTTGTTAAGGAACTGAAAATGATGCATTTATATGTTTCAAAAATTACTATATGTTGAAGCTATGTCTAACTAATATGTGAGAGTTAGTAAAACAAAGCACAGCATTGTAATATTTCGTTGGTAGTACCATGTATGAATAGTAAACAATAAGGCTTATCTTACCAAGGATTAGCACTATGTGCAGAAAGATCAACAGATCCAGTGTTACAACTTACATTTGTCTTGTTCTGGTTGTAAAACTATCATTCGGCTCAGTTAGTTTGTTGAGGCTAGAAATTAGCTCGAACATATTTACATCCAACTGCTATTGTTTGACACTCATGCCGAACATAACATGTGACACCTTTATTGCCAGTTCTTTATTATCTATGTTACCTGTATCGAAAGTATCGGAAAACAGAAGTTATTAATTTGTCACGATTAATTTTTGTTTATTTCACACTTAGCTAGGCCCAGCATAGCCTGATTGCTAGGGTTACGGGTTCGAATCCACGTCACGCCAAAAATGTTCGCCCTTTTAGCCATGGGGACATTATAATGTTACAATCAATTCCCCACTAAAATTTTAAAAATACGTGTCTCTTTGGAAAAAAAGTGTTGCCATGACAACAACAATTTTAAGAGTATTATATAAATTTGTCATTTGTGATTTTCACATTACTTGTCTTCATCGCTTGTTCTTTGATAAAATTTTGCTTGGCTATCTAACAAAAAAATAATTATCATTACTTTATATTTGCTATAAAATTAATTGTCATTATCTTACATTTATTACAAATATTAAACTCGTATTTTAACAATTATTCACCCTTCGCTTGTGTTTATGCATTGCTAAAACTATTGGGTTTGGAAATTGTAATTTGTAAAATAGTATTTGGCGAAACTTAAAAATTAAAGTTGATTGAAAAACCTTATATGAGTAAAGTTTCACTGGTCAGTTTATTTTTCTCACCGATTTGTGAAGAGAAAGAGTGCATGTGTTTATCTTATAGAAAAGCCACATTGGGATATCTGCTGAGCCCACCGAGGGTAAGTAAAAGTGTATCAATAATGTAAGTGATATTTTTAAAACTTCTCGTGATAGAACTATTCGGTAATCAGTATTTCGGATTTTTGGAATATATCATATTGACACAAAATAAGCCTGAGTATAAACGTATTGGTGCTGGAATAAGATACAGCTTTTACCACTGTATAAGATATCCATTGGAATAGTTTAGTAGAAAGTAATCGTAGATGGCGCTTTCAGTTTACATAAAAACACAGAGTACTTTATTTGGGGAATACATAATGTCAATGTCAGTGTTATGTTTGTCTGTTTCTTGAATTTCGCTCAAAGCTACTCTAGGATTATCTCAAGCTAGCCGTCTCTAATTTTGAAGTGATAGATTACAGGAAAGGCAACTACTAGTCAACACCACCCACTACCAGCTCTTGGGCCACTTCTTCACTAACGAATACTGGGATTGACCGAACATTATTCATTTCCGTGGCGAGCAGAGAGAGCATATTCGATGATGGGATTCGATTTCGCGACCCGAAGATTGCGAATCGAGTGCCAGACTGATCAACCAATATTAGTCAGACTAGTTGTTGGATATGTTGTCCTCTCCCCATTTTAACAACAGCGTCTGGAAAAACTAGGACATGGTAAGTATTAGCAAAACGAACATACCTTAAGAACGCTGTTCATCTGTTAACAGCGGGTAGCTGTATCAGTCCATCAGTCCTACAAGTTTGTTGTATATGTGTAAATGAGTGAGTTCGGAATAAACACTCTTTTAACTGGAATTTCTAATGACGTCAGGCAAAAAAATAATTACATTGGCCTTTAGATGCTGTTATCACCAGAAATACCGTACTATTCGCCTTCTTACTACTAATTGCATAAAGATGAATAGCCTTAATGCTAGGCTTAATGGTTAGTGTGTTGGGCTGTTATATCATAAGGTCTCGGATATGCGATTGAAAATGTTTTGAACTTCAATCTCTGATCGCGTAATAAAAGTTAAAACAGGCACTTGGTTCAGAGTAGACGGCGACTAATACTACTACCTGTCCTCTTGTCAGCACTTCTAATTTTTTTTTTTTTTGGGGGGGTAGGAGTTAAATCTTGAATCTTGGTACGTCCCATTTAACCATTTAGTCCGTGTGTCGCATATGGTGCTGCTGAGATTGAAATATCACACTAAATACCTAAGGCTTTCTTTCCTTCACCAATTTAGACTTTGTGTATGCTCTTCTGGGGCTGCTTGTCATAACTTGATTCTGGGATTCTTATTTTTTGTTTTCTCACCAATAACTGTCTTATCTCAGTGATGTCGAGAAAACCCACTTGTAGAGAAAAATATATATGTAAAAACAGCTGGCATGGGTTGACAAAATTTTTAACGTAGAGGAGCGAACAATATTTTGACCTTCTTCGGTCATCGTCAGGTCATCGCTCCTCTACGTAAAAAAATGTTCTCAACCCATGCCAGCCGTTTTTACATATATATTTTAACTGTTTCATATATAAAATTAGACCACTATGGTAATCCTTTTAGAAAAGTTTTATTTTTTCTGTCTTGTTCTATTCATTTTTTTCCAAGTGAATTCTTTAATTTTTCTCTTATTAGGGAATTTCTACTAATTATATATATAAGTATTCTTTTTCTCGGAAATATTATAGTGGTAAAAAAGGATAGAGAGGTTTTGGAGAGGAATCTAAAAAAGTGGGAAACTCCATCATTAAGGTGCTATAATCTAAACAGTTCTGTGCTATGAGTGCTGAAACTTAGTGGAGTGGCCCAAAAAGCGCTCCCTGGTCAAGACATCTTCTAGCGTTTCTCATTTAGTTAGATTAATGTATTTGACATAGGCTGAGGAGACATGGCTGATAGGTGACGCTAATCTAGTGACATTGTTTCACTGTTAGGTGGAATAAACAAAGCCGTAACAAGAATATATCGTAGGAGAGCTGCTACAGATTGACATGCGTTTTTATGTGGTTAAAAGACTCATTTTAAAGCATTCAGACAGATGATGACTTCACATTCTGCTCATTATGTCGGTAACATTTTATTTGTCAAAACACGATTGCAAATCTTGTGTTTGCAAGAATGTGGATATCATGAGTTTGAGTATGCATATAAAGATATCAAACATTTCAGTGAGCTCATGTGTGTGTGTATCAGAAAAGTACTGTAGGATTATTAACGTTTGAAAACTTAGATATGGTGTTTACTGAGTAGTTCTATGAAGAAATACGTGGATAAAAGAAATCCATATTTCATCGTAACAAATGTTGTGTAAGCATCTATGTTTGATGCCTTAACTTCAAATAGGTTTCTCGATAAGACTGAGAATTTCCTATTCAAACTCGCTGCCGGACATCATGGTTAAGTTAGAACTGATTCAATTGCAAACAAGACCTTCTAGAGACTGTTCTTACTATTGGGCCATAAATGGAGTCACAGAATAGTGAAGGAAGATGCGCATCATTCATCGGTACAACCACATCTGAAGTTCACCTTCACTCGTAGGAAACAATATAAACTAAATATTTCACGGTACACCACGGCAGCAGTGTTGACTTCCTAGACACATATATTATAATATGGTAAAAAGACAGTTTTAATTAAATGCGAGCCAGCCATGCGAGTGTCCAAGTTCTTTAATAACTATCTAATTGAAGTTTATTTTCAACCATGTAGATTATTTAACGGTCAAGATAGGTTCAAACATTGCTTTCTTTGAATATATGCACTCACAAATGAAATATATAGAATTATTATTTTTTGCAGCGTTTGGAATTCAGCACAAAGCTACACAATAGGCTATCTGTCCTCAACCCACCATGTGTATCAAAACACGATTTCTAGCAGTGTGAATTCGCAGACTGAAGGGGCGTTTTTCTAGCGTAGCTTAAAAATTTAAAAATAATAAAATAATGATTATTAATGTAAATACAAATATATATAAATTACTTAGTTTCTCCCAAAAATTTAGCTCTTGTTCCTTAAATTTAAGGCATTTCATTTCCATTAATTATTTCTTTCCATATTATTATAAATATTAATTAATTTGATTTATACGCTAGAGATATTGCATATATCAACCTGGTATTCCCTCGGTGAGACAGTGGTAATTTTATTTAATTAAAAATCTACTTCCTGGGGTTTGATTCCCAGCGGTGGACAGAGCAGATAAAAGTATTGGCCATTCACATATTTTAATTTGCAAGATACAACAATTTCGAACTACGTAACTACTAACAAATTATTATATATATATAACTGTTTATTTTTTTTAAAGCGAGGAAATCACTTCCCTGGTTTTCTCTTTGATTTCAATTTCAATGGCAAAAATGTTTTATTGTCATGTCCTTGATTCATCAGCCAGCCTGATGAGCCATGGATTGGTCACTAGGCCTTCTCGACAATGAATGTAATAAATATAGTGTTTGAATAGCAATATACATAAATGCAAAAATGCATACATAGTACATATTTTTGGGTATATATAGAAACAAACTTTTGAGCGTGAACATTATGAAGACTCAAAAGGTACAATAAAGCCCTAGAATAATTTTGGTTTTATCTGAGATGTTTGTTTTTCTTATAACAAAGCCATATTGGGTTATCTGCTGTGTCCACCGAGGGAAATCGAACTCCTGATTTTATCATTGTAAATCCGAAGACTTACAACGTTAATGTTTTATTTAAAAATTGTTAAATTTAACATATAAAATGAGTAACAGAGTACCATCTGGGTACTTCAGTGTTTATATATCTATATGTTGTTCTAGTTTCATTAGCGATTACAGGTTAAACTCCTAGTTTGTTTCCTTAATCATTCTGTCATGCTATGGATTGTGCTATAAACAGAGACTTAAATAACTAGATAAATGTCGTTCAATTATTTTATTTTTCATGCATTTCCGTTCGGCTTGTCAAGTTTACTGTGATATCTGGTACCCGCATGTTCTTTTTTATTACATTCAGTTGAAAACAACGAAAGATTAATATTTGGAAGAGACACAATTTTCGCATAAGTATGTATACAGTACGTGTAATAACTTCTTAGGTAGAAATAAATATTTCAACAATTGGATGTTTATATTCATCTTATTTAAATACTAGCGAAAGTAACACGTGTTAGATCAAACTACTGAAAATAAAGACACTTAGCAGTACCAAGTGTTGAAACTGTGTTATTTTTATATCATTTGTAACTGCTATGGAAAATTATGATGATAAACGAATATATTATAACTACCAGTATTTTTGTGTACCCCATGTAAAGTTGTATGATACATGGGTAACAAAAAGCGAAAGTTGTACAATGGTTTGTTTAGTTGTATTAATGTATATGTACTGTAGCTGTTTATACCATGACTTCAGTAGATGTCGGAAGTTATAATGCAGTGAGGTGAAGAAAACAAAAGTTAACCTCAATGATTTATGGTTTGGTCGACTGAACAAGTCACACGCCAGCCGGATGCAAGACTTTTACTTTTCCCTTCTGCACTGAAATGTACTAGTGTACTTTCACTGTAGAGATTTATCGAGTCTTTCAGGGACATCTACCGACGATATTTCATGAGCATCGAATTTGTCTTTAGTTCACATCATGCTTTTATCTTCATAACTGTTTTTATTTTCTGCATCCGGCCAAATAAAATCATCTTTCTAATGAAACGGTAATAATAATAATAACAGAATGTAACGTTTATATTCAACGACACGACAATAACTAAACACCGTTTTGATGAATATTAATAAATTATTTACTATTTATTTTATGCCCATAAGAAAGATTCCACCCTCTAGGTGAGGGATCTGAAAATTATTTATTCATATGATTAAATATAAATGGCTATTTTAGGCTTTAAACACACACAAACACACACATATGTATTTTGTGTGTACGAGAGTATAAATATTAACATATATTAATCAGAAATTAATACGTGCTAGTTAAGACTGAGATAAACATCTAAACAACAGATGTGCTTCATTTACTTTTCATTGTTTCTAGTTTTCTTTTAAAATTGTCAAACAAATTCACTATAGCAGAAACACATTCGATGTAAAGCAAGGATATAGATGAGTAGCATTTGGTAAAATAGACTTTTTATTTTAATTAAAGTTCAGTTACAGACCTTTTAGCTAGTGTATATTCAAATATATGTTTTACGAGAGGCTTAGGACGATTTTAAATTTCCATATGCGTGATCGCTTACCATAAAGTATGATATTAACGTAGTTTATCAACCAGTTTTTGTGTAGCCGTCTTCTTTTAACTGTTAGTCTAGTGTTGCTTTGATCTTCAGAGTTGCAATAAATCGAAAAAATTTGACCTTCGGTTGTAAATCATGTTACACTGAACCCAAGAGAATGAAAGAGGCAACAATAAAAGCTACCCTTGCACAGACATACCCGGCATACCTTCTATACCTTCTTCACAACAACTACGGATTAGGTTTGTTCTTAGAGTCAAAATACAAACTCACGTCACACCTAAGAATAAAAACAGAAAACAAATTTGTATCATAAATCAAACGGACTTCCAGAAGAAGGTGAGCTAAGTTCTGCTGCTCAGTCAGATTGGTCCCCACGAACAGTCACAATGTTTTCTCAGGTCCAACAACTTACTGTACTAAAGCTGTCAGCTTCTATGGCAACGTTACATTAGGTTAATATCTAATGAGCGGCACTCGATGAGTTAGAAGTCTCGTCTTCTCAGTCTGCGAACTATTATCAGCTTGTTTTGTAAATTGTATTACACATTTAGGTAGCTTCTGACATATTGCGCTTATGTTTGGATTTCACCTCAATTTCACCACTTTTCAAATGCCTATTTGATAAGGAGTTATAGTAAACTAAATATAATAATAAATTATAAATGACATACAATCTCCCTGAACGTATTAAAAGGACATTTTAGGTGGTTATTTATAGAATAAACGTTTTTTTTTATACTGTACTCTTTAATCCATTATACTACATCGCAGTTCGAAGCTTTTTAAGTATATGTCATACGACAACAGACTGTATTTTAAAACCCTACATTCTTTATTCAGTCTCTTAGGGTTTTCCGAGAAGAACACTGTATAATAATATTTAAACTACACCTTGTTTACCATTTATATCGCCGACAAGACGTTTCACTTAACATCAGAACTCAGCAGGTCGGTTGGGATACATAAGTAGTCGTGGTTGGAACGCTGTGTATACTTGTGAGAATAACAGTTGTTATTACCGCTATTATGTTTGTTGTATCCCAGCAAATTTGGTGAATTTTGATATTGAACGAAACGCGTGATGGGTATTAGCAGACGAGGTATGGTTGAACTACAGTTCTATGTTCTTGTTCCCCATCATAACCTATAAGGTACTAAATAAATAATGCACTGTTTAAAAATACAATGAATCTAACACTATTACCGCCAAGTAGCACATCGGTATGTTTACACACATACATCACTAGAAACCGGGTTTCAATACACGTGTGAGAAGAGCACAGATAGCTCTTCGTGTAGCTTTATGCTTAACTTTAAACTAAAAGTATTATTTTATGAAAAATATAATTTATTATAAGCCTGCTTTTTCATCTTAATAAAATAGTTGTTCACTCCTCTATTAATTTTTTTTTCTACTGTAGTCAAGAACTAAGAGAAAATATAATGATATAAAAATGCATCCGGCTTTTCCAGCGGCAAGATAACGAATCGGTCAAAATCCCTTTGCCTTATAGTCATATCTAACCTTGGAAAACAAGTTAATCCATTACGTATGCGGAACTTTTGTTTGTTTTACAACAAACTTGTGGACTTCTCATCAGACTGAGAACAGGTCAGTTCGTGCCCCAATAAACACTTTTTTATGACGAAAACTGAAGAAGATTACAAACTTGATTTATCAAAGCAACAAACCAAACGAATACAAATACAACCTTATATGACACTTAAAGGTGTGATATGTAATTTTCTAAAAATAACAATTTTGTGATAACAATTTCTTGCTAAAACTAAAATGACATAATCAGTATCTATGCTGTTTAGTTTCAGCTAAACACATATTAAACATCAAACAATGGAGAGCTTAGAATTAGGAATGTGTTTACTTATTTTAATGGAGTTCGTGCAAAGCTACTCTAAAGCTTTCAACTCTAGCCGTCCCCCAGAGGCTCAGCGGTATGTCTGCGGACTTACAACGCTAGAAACCAGGTTTCGATACCCGTGGTGGGCAGAGCACAGATAGCCCATTGTGTAGCTTTGTGCTTAATTCAAAACAACAACAACAACTCAACTCTGGCCGTCTGTCAGTTTGAATTTATAGACTAGAGGAGAGGCAGTTATTTCAAAAAAATTAAATGAAAGGCATGAAACTTAAAAACTCCAAAACACTAAGTAAGAACCAAAAATTATTAAAAGTAATTTAAATAGCTAAAAATTGTTTTCGTTGCCCAGCCATCAGTTCTCTTCCGAATCGGAGACATGGGGTTTCTGTTTCAAGTCATGAGATTGCGAGACTACAAATTTTAAGGTTTTAAATTTACAGTATTTGAGCTAATGATTAAAGTGTGACAGTATACACCATTTCATTAGAGGTCGTAAAAAATAATAATCATATTAACCTAAAATAACACTGTTTATTTAATAATACACAATTTAATAATATGTTTATGTTGCCTATACCCATCTCTTCAATTCCTCTATATTTTAAAGTAAGTTCTAAGATGTTGTTTTTATCTCATTCATTGACTTCTTGTCTTTCTCAGTTAAATCTTTGTTAAATCGATCAGGTAAAATTATTAGAACATCTCACCAGTTGTCATCAAGCTACTAAACTTTCGCCAAGCTGAGTTTAATTGTTCTTCATTCAGAGACAGAGAGATTATATTCTGGATTTAGTTCACTCACTTTATGAGTTTCGATATACTGAAGTGGCATTAACATCGTTAGCTTCTTTTACTACATTTTTACACAGATTAGAAAACAAGAATAAGTCAAAATCGTCAAAAATCTCTTTACTGAAATGTAAAAAAAAAAGATGTTGAAAATAACTGTTAAAACATATTCTTAGATAAAAATGAAACTATCTAGAAATTTCTCGTCGGTTTTTTGAAGGTATTTTTGTATTTAAAAATAATAGAAATTGTTCAAAGAAGTTAATAGAATTTGGAACTAACTCATCTTATCACGTTTCGTAGCATAAACAAAAATATGTTTGTGAATAAGCATTTTTACTGATTTAAAATAGACCTTTTCTCCAATTTTTATTTTAAAAGAAAGTTTTAAATTTTTTTCTTTCAAATCCTATAATAATTGAAAATTGTTTCCTTTGAGAATCATATCCATATCTATGAAATAAGAATTATTCATTTGATTAATAAAAATTCATTATTACCTATAATTTCAATGCCTTAGAATGCAAACTGTCTAGTTATATTATATACATAAGGTTAAGTAACGATATCACTTTATTTTGTTTTTTTCAGAAGAAACCGCAAAACATTTATAATTATATTACTTTCACATTGTTTTCTATTAATGAATTATTTTCTAAACATTTTATTTGTCCCGTGGTTTTTGGTTTTAGTTTTAAGGTTATTTATATTTAATTTATTATTATCAATTTTCTATAACTTTTCTCTATATTTAATTTATATTTTCTAATGTTTTATTAATATATTTGATTTTAATGTTTTTTATCTGCACAGTTTTTGTTGACTGCATCTCCAATTGCATTGGTTTCTATTAAACAGTCCTGCGGATTCAAATTTTACTAAGGTTGTTTTGGTTTTAATAACGAATTTTTCATAATTCAGCTACGCAGACTTTGAAGTTAATATTTTTTTCTATCATGTAAGGATGTTTTACAAATAGCGAAGAAAAACTCTCACTTGTTTCAAATTATTATTTTATTTACCACAATGAACATTTTTTTTACTATATTTGGGTTCTAGAGCGATTGGTTTAGAGAAATCTATAGCTAATGGTTATCAATATATTAAACATAATGAAATGTGATCCGATTTCAAAGGAAATGATTCTCTTATGTAAAAGGAAAAAATCGAGAAAAAAATGATATCATTTTCGGATTCAGTATACAGAAATTACTGTAGAACAAATATGTCAAGACAATAAAACCATCGCAGGGCTTTTGTTATTTTTATGTGCATTAATTTTTTACCTTTATTCAGTATTAATGAATTACTTTTCAAATAACGTAATTTTCCCGCAGTTTCAGTATCAATGATATTTATACTTATTCATTTACGGATTTACAATCCTAATAGTTGTTGTTCGATTTCCTGCGGTATGCACAGGCGGAAGCCCAGTGTGACTTTGTTCTTAAACTAGCAAGCGAAGCATTAAAACTTAAAATAATATTGTCAACTGTGTCTTTCGAGTTTATTTTAAATTTATTTATATTAGTTTCTGACGTTTAGTTAAAATATTCGATTTGCTTATTGTTATTTTTATTTAGGTAGTTTTTGTTTAATCCATTGTTTCCAGCAAAACGATCACCAACGTTTATAATTGTATTGTTTTTCGCATTGCTTCCAACTAATAAATTATTTTACAAATATTGTAATTTTCTAACAGTTTTAATGTTTTAGGAACCTATATTTAAATTAATAGTATCCAATGTATTGTTTTCAATTGCTTTCCAATTCAGTTATATTAGTGTTTGTTGTTTTGACTTTACTTTGAACATATTCATCCATTATTGATAAATAAACAACATCATTATTATCAGTTGTATCCGTAACATTTTAATTATTTATTTTTAATATAATAACTGTCATCAATGATTAACTTAAAACTGCTTCTAGGTTGACCTACAGAACTATAAAGTGTTTCCAAAAGCCAATTTATTATTATTAAAGAAATCCCATAGTTTTGACACTTTTCGGCCCGGCATGGCCAAGCCTGTTAAGGCGTACGACTCGTAATCTGAGGGTCGCGGGTTCGCATCCCGGTCGCGCCAAACATGCTTGCCCTTTCAGCCGTGGGGGCGTTATAATGTGACGGTCAATCCCACTATTCGTTGGTAAAAGAGTAACCCAAGAGTTGGCGGTGGGTGGTGATGACTAGCAACCTTCCCTCTAGTCTTACACTGCTAAATTAGGGACGGCTAGCACAGATAGCCCTCGAGTAGCTTTGTGCGAAATTCCAAAACAAACAAACAATTGACACTTTTTTCATAAATATTCATATTATTTGGTTTTTAACAAATAAGAAATAAAACCTATATGATTTTAATGAATTGTCTGAGTCCCCATGATAATTCAGTCTTCAAATTCGTAACATTATTATCGTATTTATATCTCAAGACGTTGAAACAAATTATTGAATACAATTTCCATAATCGATACAGCTCACTGAGCATCTAATTTCTGTTTTGATATTAATTAACATGGCTGATAACAATTTTTTAAATATGATAAAAAAGATGAAGTTCATAACACTGAAAGTATAATTACAAAAGATGATAGAGTGTTTGTCAACTGGTTCAGATAATACATAATAGGATTTCCTGTTAAATTAATTTTTTAAATTTATATTTCAATATTATTTAAGGGTCATTTATATTTATTATTAATGTTATAGTCTAGGATTTTATTGATCAATGGATTTTTTTTCTTTTTACTTGCAGTCACATACCTAGTCACTTTTATCAAAAATAACCTTATAAAAAGAAATAACTTTATATTTAACTTTAGGATAAGCTTTCTTGCTTAGATTATTAAAATAATATACTTTCTTTACTTTTACATAGCGCATCATCAAAATAATTGTTTCTGATATCCATGTTATTAATAAAAAAGGTTCTACGTAAATGGAGATAAGAAAAAATGCATATTGTCTGTAAAATTGAAAACTTCACAACGAATATAATAAAACCAAAAATAGTCATAGAACTTGGTGTAAACAATGTGTTAGGTGTCAGTATATTAAATCTAAAATAGAAGATATGAAATGGTTGGACTTGAATATGTATTAAAAGTTGTTAAAACATAATGAAACCCTCCCTTCATAGAAAGAGCTTAAATAAAATAAAAAATATTCTTTATTAAAGGAGAGATGTCGTTTAACGAATTCCATAAAAACATAAATAAAGGTGATGGTTAGAACTTTAAATGTAAAAAATATGTTATTGATTATTACAATAAAAGAAAAAATAGAAGATATAAAAAAGAGGAATGTGAGATGTGGATTAAAAGTTATTAAATCATGTGCAAAACATAAAGAATATTATAGAAATATAAAAGAATACAGCAAAAATAGGTCTATATTAATATAAATGTTTCTTAATAAACTTGATGTATAATAAATGAAGCAAAACCTTCAACACAGTTGAAAGAGTTTACTAAATGAAGATCTAGCCATTATTCTGAAGTTAGAAAATATGATTTACTAAAGTTTATTATCGATGAGATTAAAAAAGAAATAGTTGTTAGAGATTATGAGTTTGAAAAGGATATATTTGGTAAATCATGACTGAAAAGTGATGCGTATAGGAAAGCTTTTATAGATCATCTCATAGGAAACCTTAAAGTGAGGCGATTCAAGAAAGAAGACAAGCCTAAAGAAAGGGCGTTTAGAACATTTTTAGCTAATGCAAATAATTATATCGATGTTTCACAATTTTTATTCAACATAGAAAATGTTGTTTTCTTTCTAAAATTGACGAGTTAAGACTCAAATAGAATTCAAAAGTTGGCATTAAATTGATTTGTGCATATCAAAGGCAAGAAAAAAAGAATTATTTTCATTCAAAGCTAAAATGAAATAATGTTGAAGTCGACTAGTTTGGAATATTATTATAAATACCATGTTAACAAACTTTCAATAGAAATAACTAATTTTGAAGCAAAGGGATCTGGATGGGTCTTATATAGAACTATAGACAGTTTAAAAATTCAAATCAGTAAATATAAACCATTAAAATGTCCATCATATATCAAATGACCTAAAATAATACAAGATAAAATGTTATGTTAAATATTTAAACTGAAGATCAAAGATGTTTCATGCATTATAAATCAGCATATTTAGATCCAGTATATATAAAAAAATCACAATCCAAACGAGTTAGTAACTGTAATAAACGATGACAACTTAAATGTATTAAAAACCACTTAATACTGCAAATGATATTCACAATTTTAAAAGAAGAAAAATATCAGTAAATGTCTACAGTTATTATGAATAGTGTATTATTTATTCCTTAAGTATAACTCAAAATAAACAAGAGTGGTCTGTTAGTGTTTTATATATGAAAGATAAACTAATGCATATCATTATCTTATGATAGTTTTATCTCTATAAAATAAAAGTCAAGTTATAAAGCATAAATAAAAAATGTATCGATGTGACAGATGTATGCAGTATTTATGTTCAGAAGTCAGATTGAAAAAATCTGAAAAAGACTGTAAGACAAAGAAAAGTTTGAAGATTGAAATACCCTTGAAGGATTTAGTTGCAAAATGTAAGAATATAAATAATTTATTAAAGTTTCTTTCCTAATATAGGCTGATTTTGAATACCTAACAAGAAAGATCGATAGTTGTGATCGAGAACTCTCTACGAGATACGCAGATGTTTATCAAAAACATGAGACCCGGCATAACCTGGTGATTAAGGCACTCGATTCGTAATCCGAGGGTCGCGGGTTCGAATTTCCGTCACACTAAGCATGCCCGCCCTTTCACCCATGGGGACGTTATAACGTAACGGTTAATCCTACTATTCGTTGGTAAAAGAGTAACCCAAGAGTTAGTGGTGGGTGGTGATGACTAGCTGCTTTCCTTCTATTCTTATACTGCTAACTTAGGAACGGCTAGCGCAAATAGCCCTCGTGTAGCTTTGCGCGAAATGAAAAAGAAAACCAGACCAAAAACATGGAGCTATGAGGTTTTTGTCATATCAAATATGTTCAAAGACATTATATGAGATCCAGTGGTACGAGGGCTGTTCAAAAAATACGCAGACTGACGTCATAAAACAAAATGTACTTTATTTAGAAGTTACAGGCCTGGGACCCCTTCAAAGTACTCTCCTCCCCAACGCACACACTTATCCCAATGGTGTTTCCACTTGTTGAAACAGTCCTGGTACGCTTCTTTTGTAATGTCCTCCAGCTCCTTCGTCGCATTTGCCTTAATCTCGGGAATCGTCTCAAATTTTCTTCCTTTCAAGGGTCTTTTGAGTTTGGGGAACAAGAAAAAATCGTAAGGAGCAAGGTCAGGTGAGTAGGGGGTTGGGGTGGGGAAGAACAGTGATCGAGTGTTTGGCCAAAAACTCACGAGTTCTGAGGGCTGAATTTCGCAGCAACGCGGTGCATCTTCAATTTTTTGTCAAAATCTCGTAACAAGATCCAACTGATATTTCACACTCTTCAGCAAGCTCCCTGACAGTCAGACGTCGATTTTCCCGCACCAGGGTGTTGATTTTGTCGACGTGTGGGTCGTCAGTTGACGTGGAAGGACGTCCAGGACGCTCATCATCTTCAATGGACTGTCGACCATCCTTAAAACGTTCATGTTACTTGAAACATGCCGTACGCTTCATAGCAACATCACCGTAAGCCGTGTTAAGCATAGCAAAAGTTTCAGTCGCAAATTTTCCAAGTTTAACACAAAATTTCACAGCAAGTCGTTGCTCCTTCAGGTCATTCATTCTGAAATCCGCCAAACGAAAAAATCGCACTTCACTTAAAACCGCGTAGCTAATACACAAATGAAGATATCTGCAATCAGGAAATGGCGTCGTAATCAGCTGATCTGTGCAAACCTAGCGACACCAAGCGGATTCCCCTGGAACCAACTGGAGCCGCGCAATTCAAACAGTCCGCGTATTTTTTGAACAGCCCTCGTATATACAAAACCAAAAGGGGAAGCTGAAAAATAGAAAGATATATAAATAAGAAAATGGATGATTTAATGGATGAAGATAAAGAAGAATATAGATATAATTGTGTTTGCCATATCTTTGGTAAGCCATAGGTTTTGAAAAGAAGGTTCATGACCATGATCGTGTGAATGGAAAATATAGTAGACCTGCACACAAAAGTTCGAACATTTTGTAAAGAAATCCTTCACTCATACTAATGTTTATAATACGATTGGATATAATAATCACCTATTCATAAAATAATTAGGTTTGGATAATAATAAAATTTATGTAATTCTAAACATTGAAAAAAAACAGCAACTCACAATTCATTTATAAAAATATCGATAACCTGGAGTTAGAATTCACAGATTTATTTAAGTTCAAGGCTAATAGTTTGGATAAACTTTCAAACAATCTCCAAAAGAAGAGTTAAAAATACAAAAACAATATTTTATTGGATCATATAGAACCTAGTGTAAAAGGAATGCCTTATTAAGAATGATACATGATATGATTCTCATGATTGAATAAAGTACTTATGGAGGTATATCTCAGTTTTGTTTTAGCAAAGCAAGTTATGAAAACTTGCCACAACCCACAAAAAAATTATGGCAATTTTCGTACCCTTTGCTTGGCATGGCCATGTGGATAGGGCACTCAACTCGCAATATAAGTGTTGTGGATTCGATTTTCCGTCACACCAAAAATATTCTCCCTTTCAGCTGTGGGAGGCGTTATATTGTCCGGTCAATCACATTATTCGCTGGTAAACGAGTGCCCAAGAGTTGGTGGTGGATGGTGATAATAACTGCCTTTCCTCTAGTCTTACATTGCTCAATTTAGGACGGCTGGTTTGGAAAGCGAAATTCAAAAACAAAACAAATTTAAAAGATGAATATGCAAAAACGTCTGAATACGTGTTCAGAATGTGATAAGTATATTTAAATAAGTCTAGAAGGTCAATACCAGTTGTATTTAGTGCAATGTTCTTTTTTCAAAGAAAATTACACACAAGTTAAGTCTTGCAAATAAAGAAGCTGTATACTCATTGCATTGAAGAGATTGACTGAAGAAAAACAAACAGATAAGGTGATCCTAAATTGAAGAAACAATATGCAATCCGGACTTCTTGACCAAGACTTTTCTATCGATGTAAGATTTGAAGGATTTGACAAGAAATTAGCAAGAAACGTTCTGAACAGATGAACAAATAAACGCAAACATATTATTTACATAGATTGTGATCGTAATAAAGAATATATTTATTTAGCTCATGCTAGTTAATAATAACCTGTATAAATGGACAGTGACTCAATGTTTACCGAATAGTACATTTGTTATTAAGCATTAAGTTACACAAAGAACTATCTGTACTGTACTCAACACGGGTATCGAAGCCCGGTTTTTAGCAGAAAAAGCCCACAGACATACTACTGTGCCAAGGTGAGCGGCTTTAGCTTAAGTTATCAAACTTTGATGTATCTCATGATTCCAAAATAGGCTATATTTAAAAGTATATTTCGACTATACAATAAAATATATCTCCAGTACCACAGAAAATAATAGCGACGAAAGAAATAAAACTCATCGCAACTTTATATGATAAAAAAATGTGCTTCACAATATAAAACTTATATTTATCATCAGGAATGAAACTGAAGAAAATTCATAGTGTTATAATTAAAAAAAAATGTACTGGAATAAGAAATATATTGATCTAAATACACAGATGAAAAATAAAGCCACTAACGACTCTGAAACATATTTTTACAGATCTTTAAATAATGCTGTATTTGGAAAATATATGGAAAATGCCCAAAAACAAGTTGAAATAATATTGTGTTCTAATGTAAACAAAATTTAATACCTAAACCAATCTCCAAGAAGATAGCAATATTTAAAGTAACGTTATCTACGAATGACCTATATTAGAACATAAAATAAAAATATTCATTTATTTTGTACTTCAGACTATCCAAAAGACAATTTTAATGTGTCACGTTAGTGAACAAATATTTGTTTCCTAATGCTCATGTACAATATGTTGCAAAAGGTGAAAAAAATGCATGAATTTTCAAAATATGTCACTGATTAATGAGTAATAACACAAATGGATTTTTGAAATGATGGACATAAACACACAAAATAAAACATTAAAAATTGTTAGAAAAAGTAAATATGTACACAAATAAAAACAAACTATTAAAAGTTATAAAATCTTAGAGTTTGAAGGAGTATGAACGATATAACATTACAAAACTCTAGAGCTGTTGTTGTTGTGTTTTTATAGCAAAGCCACATGGGGCTATCTGCTGAGCCCACCCAGGGGAATCGAACCCTTCAGTTTAGCGTTACAAATTCGTAGAGATACCGCTGTACTAGCGGGGTGTGCGCTAGACCTCTAAAATCACAATAAATTACAAAAAAATATCAAGCAATTTTTAAGAACCATAAAATTAAAACCATACAAATCACAACAAATATAGAAATTGCAAAATACAAAACTACAGACTGTACATGTAACAGAAAATAATTACAAAATTTAAATTGTGACTATAAAACTAATTCTT
Source organism: Tachypleus tridentatus (assembly GCF_004210375.1). Classification (NCBI taxonomy): domain Eukaryota; kingdom Metazoa; phylum Arthropoda; class Merostomata; order Xiphosura; family Limulidae; genus Tachypleus; species Tachypleus tridentatus. The sequence goes on from NC_134825.1 coordinate 57,542,837, forward strand.
ATTTTGAGAGTAAGATAATTTTAAAATAAAGCAATCTCTAGCAGAACAAAATTCTTGAGAAGTTACATAGAATCGATTTTCTTATTGTTATCGAACTTAATGTCTGATATCACATTATGAAAATACCAGTGATAATCATAACAAATATTATTTTATTACAATAGAATATTTATGACATTTCGATTGATAGTGCAATTATCCGTTTAACCGTTATCGTTAAAACTCGTTTCATTTAGAATAATCGTACCAGTGATGAAAATTCGTAACTGTTTTAAAAATAAGTTTCCTTATCGTAAAAGCTGCAACTTGTAATAAAATAATACATAATTAGTAAGTAAGTTTGATACGAAGCTGTTAATAATAAATATTGTATTTAAAGAACATAGAGGTGCGGATAAACAGGGGCATAAACTTTATGTTAATTAGTGCATAGTAATGACCATGATAAATTTTTTATTTGATTTAGACTTTCCTTTAAATTCTTGAGAAATTTTGTGATTGGATTAGTAATTCATTAAAAAGAAGGGTAAAAGTTGAAATACGCCAATATAATAACATGTTTCGATAAATGACCTATAGCTTTACGATAAAAAATAAAGTTTCTGTCACTTCATAATTACACTAAGAGAAATTTTTACTTCGCTCTCAACCTTTTTCTCAGGCTTTTTTGCTAGTCGGCCTTACTCATCCTTTGATCCAACTAAGTTTCCTAAAGTTTTAAAATTAAGCTCAAGAGGATACTGTAAGCTCAAGTTTCAACTCAGGAGGATTCTATATCCTTAAGTTTCAACTCAGGAGGATTTTATATCTTTAAGTTTAAGCTCAAGAAAATTCTATATCCTTAAGACTACACATTGATGCATTTTACATTCTTCAGTAGCCTTGTGTAAATTAGACTATTTTAGTTTTTATCTCAACCTGTTTAACTTTTTGTAATATCTGTTACTTGTTTTTCTATATCAAAACAATGCTTTTCGATGAAGTTTAATTAATATGTAGGTGAGTTACAATGTCTTATACTGACTATTAAAGCACATTTTAGCATAACTTTTAGCACTGGAGAAACGTGCAACAAATGTTTTTTTCTTCTTCTTAGAAATCAGAGAGATTAGTGAAAAGACGTGAAATATAGTGGTCAAAGTATTGGAGAGTAATGAGCTTAGTAGCATGAATCAAGACGAGGAAACTTAGTCACGTTTCTAAGCATGTTTGAATAAGCCATTAAAGATATCTGTATTAGTCTCACGTTTTTCGCAATCTTATGGTTTGAAGCTTTTGAGTTGAGATCTCATGTTATCCAAACTATAAAAAATAAGCCTCAAAAAGTCGGGTCTTCGATTTCACGGTGAAATGAACATTGACAGCGTAGACTAAATCCTCTTCACTTGACAGTTAGTTCTTATAAAATGTTTTATTTTTATGTTTTTGTTGTTTCATACTTTTGTGATTGATTGTAAAAATCCCATATCTCCTGTGTTTGTTTTAAAAAATTAGCATGTAAAAAGGAAGCCTCATATCCCACATGTGTACACAGCATTATTGTTTTTCTGTTATGTCAATCTTCGTTCTTCTTTATATGTTAATATTTCCGTTCTTTCCTTTTTATTTTATATCATAGATTACAATTTCTTTCTTAAGCCTTTTGTTTATAAGCCTTATGCTATAATTAATAGATGTGTTAAAAGGATTGTTTAGAAGTTTTCTTTGTGCTGAAATTAAACCTGTAATACGTGAAAGTTTTTTTATAGCAATGGAGATTAATTAAACTGTTTACCAACCTAGTAACATTAGGAAAAATACAATGCCCGATATATATAAAGAGAGAATTCGCATTCATGGTGGAAAAGTTGAAGAATACTAAATTAACTGCAGTATTAACTTCAAAAATGTATAGTACTTAGCCTCGTACTGTTGACCAGTGTGATATAGACTGTGTGTTAAAAATGAAGTATAACCCATAAATAAGTCATATTTCTGTTCTTTCATACGCATTTTAATAGTGTGCAAAATGTTCAAATTTTGAAAAAGAGAAAGTAGAAACAAACAAACAGAAGATTCTTAAGACTCACTTTCTTGAGATACAAAGAATATTAGGTACTGAAAAGGATTGATTTAATTTCAATCGTTTTAATCAGTTTGGTTAAAAAGAAGAATCTATGTTTTAATAGTAAAACTTGAAACCCCGTTACTGTAGAAAATTTCTAAATGTGTTGATAGTATGCTTTCTGTAAGGGTAATATTATATCTGAATCTTATCAGATGGTAGCATCTCATAAATGTTCAGCAAAACGTGAGATAGCACCTACCCAACATTGGCCAACACATTGTGAGCAGAATCTGTGATTATAAAGGTTACATTTCTAATGCCGTATGCAATACTTTCATTAATGCTACTAATTCCCGAGATTGCTCATGGTTTCGACGATCATAATATGATAGTCACCATTACGGGGATCCATGGAATAAAAGTTCCGTTGCAACACACCATGATATTTAATACATGTGTTTTCTTAAAACCACACAGAGAATAAACAGTATAAAATCAGAACAGTTTTCAGACTCAATGAAAAGCAAAAGCACTATATACAACATGTGTAGTGAATATAGACTCGTGTTCATTGGAGAAACAGAAAGACCAACAAAGGTTAAAATTCAGTAAAATAAAACTCACAAGGTTCTGTAATACCACTCTAATCGCAATATCCCAATAAGCCAAAGAAAAGGACCGTACAATAAATTGAAACAATACTTTTACAAAAGAATATAAATCACACAGAAGAAAAAATAAACATAAATGAAGCCTTCCACCTAAATATCACAACATCAATTAAAATCTGTATACCATTAGTGAAAATACTCAAATAAGTTAGTTAATGAAAGTCTCAACAGAGTGGATAGGCAATAGTCTTTCTGTCAAGAAAACCCAGATTTAAATCTTGGATTTTACCACTACAGAAATAATTCTTCTTTGAATCTTCCTCAAATAGCAACAGAATATCATCAATTATTAAAAGAAAATAATTAATTATTATAATTAGAAGACTACAAAGGCTACTAACCATATACTTATCATGAGATTTACTTAATCATTTTAGTTTCCATTAATTTTAATAAAATACAAGCCATCAAGGAAGTGTTGCAATAATGTGAATATTTGATTATTTGGAAATAATATATATATTACAGGTCATACATATAATAATAATAATAAGGGGAAATTATTTCACAGGAAAATAAAAGGTAATAACCTGAGCTCCCCAGTGACACAGTGGTATATCTGAGGCCTCACATCTATAGAAACTGCGTTTCGATACTCGTAGTGGATAGATCTCAAAAAATCAATTGTGTATCTTTCTGCTTAACTATAAACAAACCTTAGATGAAACAATATAAAAAATGATGTTTTATTGTTTGATGCATTAAATATACATTTTGGTACGGGAAACTTTCAGAAGACCGCGCTGCTAGAATTATTTCGTAAATTATATAGAACCTTTTTTCTTCAGAAGTTAAAAAAGTGGATGTTTAAAATGGACAAAAGCTAAAACTCTATTTGCTATATGTGTAATTATTAGTAAAAGATGGAATATAATTGTGTTAGTTATACATTATTGTTTCAGTTTTATGCGAGTAAAATGTAGTTATTTTTAGAAGTGATATCAGTATCACTATTTTAGTAAGCGACAGCTCATTTGTTTACATAAATGTTTATGAGTTATATGTTGTATTGTCCAATTGTTGTGAATGCCATAGTTTTTATGACTCCTTAATTGGCAAAATAAAAGTTCAAAAGAAATACGATAATGAAAATCGATGAAGTTGAAACTCATAAGAAATATAAAATGGAACTTTTCTTATTAACAGCGATAAAATTGAATTTATTAGATGTAATGAAACGTTTTCAATGTTTTACTTTTCGAAACTGTGTCTCACAATAGTATTTTGAAAATTACTCAACGTAATTGGTTTTTCACAAGAATGTATTTTAGAATGTAAGTACTTTGAACAATGACAGTCGGCTCTGAAGCTTCACGAAATTCTTCTTTTGACTTATTTCTCTACCCTCATGGCACAGCGGAATGTCTGCGAACTTAAAATGCTAGAAATTTTGTTTTGATATCAATACTGGGCAGAGCACAAATAGCCCATTGTATAACTTTGTGCTTAACACCAAACAAGCTTTATTCTGAGTCACATGGTTAATTCATGAGATCTGAGAAGAATAATCTTACTGGTTTTTATTTGTAAACCCCTCTCTCACTATATTTCAACAGATTTTACAGTTTTTCGACTCGTAAATTATTTCTTTAATGCTGGAGAGAAAAGATGTCTGTCGTCCTCTAAACACAGTTTATTGATTGGAGATCGTTTGTCTTGGGTTCAGTGAATAACTTTTTTCAAAGCCAAACTGCGTCCAATCTCTTCTTTTAGTTTAATGAAAAAGGAGACTCAGTTTTAGCATGCATAACATTTTAGCAAATCCTGTTACTATTGCAGTAACTTCACTTATCTATACAGTTATCAGTGCACCTGAAAATACGACCAAAATAGTGATGACAACGTTTCTATGGGATGATGACGAAGAGGAAACAATGATCTGAGCTGACGAGTGTTAAGACAAAGAAAAAAGAAAGCGGAAGAAAGGATGACAGAAGAATAAGTGCAATTGAAATCATTAACTCAAGTATCATCAATGTTGTAATGGAGTTAAGTTTGTAATGTTTAACTTGCTGAATTTCTGTCTTTAGTTTGGTTTAATTGGTCTGACGTTTTGCGGACATTTTGCATGCATTATATTCCACTAGGGCGTATGGAACAAGTTAACAGTTATATTAGTGACACGCAACAAGACACTTCAGATTGCAGCTGGGCAAGCGATTGACATTCTAATTTATCGCTTTTAACCCGGTGTACTCGGTGCTTAAACTCAACCGAATCTTATATTCATAACCTATTTTGATTTTCTTTGAACTAACGTGAAAACGTTGTAATAGTTTTAAGACAGTCTCGATTGCTTTATGCATTGATATTTGAATAAAGTTGTCTGCCGCATTACTACTCTCCAATACCATTCCATATAGTAGACGCAGTAATGTTTAAGCTATATCTTATCAGAAATACTGAATTCTCTCTCCATATACACACAAATACAATCATCAGGTACTTTTCTTTGTAGAGGTACCAGATTTGGTGTTTTACATATCATTTTTCTTAGATAAAATAAGTGGAAGTTGTTCAAGGTGTAAGATGTAGTTTTGAAGAATCAAAGTTTACAGTTATAACTCAAACAAATTCTAATTTCAAGATGTAAACAAATATACCAATTAAATATACAGAGTTATATTTATAACTTTTTAAATTTTGAGTATCGCAAGTCTTTATTCTATCCAAGAAAACACATGGGTTTGGATTTTGTTATTTAAAGCACACATTTTTTTTCCCATCATATGTATTAAAACCCAATTTACAGCGTTATAAGTCTGCTGACTTGCCACTGAGCTACTGCAGGAGAAGAGTCTAACTGCATGTTTGTTTTTGAATTTCGCGCAAATCTACACGAGGGCTATCTGTGATAGCTGTTCCTAACTTATCAGTATAAGACTAGAGGGAAGGCAGGAAGTCATCACAACTCACCGCCAACTTTTGGGCTGCTCTTTAATCAACGAATAGTGGGATTGACCGTCACATTATAAAGCTACCTCGGCCGAAAGGATAAGCATGTTTGGTACGACGGGGATTCGAACCCGCGACCCTCAGATTAGGAGTTGAACTCCTTAACCACCTTGCCATGCCAGGCCGGGTCTAACTGCCAATAATGGAAATAGTTGTTTCTAATTAAGTTTTAGCCCGGCATGGCCAAGCGTGTTAAGGCGTGTGACTCGTAATCTAAGGGTCACGGGTTCGCATCGCCGTCGCGCCAAACATGCTCGCCCTTTCAGCCGTGGGGGCGTTATAATGTTACGGTCAATCCCACTATTTGTTGGTAAAAGAGTAGCCCAAGAGTTGGCCAAGAGTGGTGATGACTAGCTGTCTTTCCTCTAGTCTTACACTGCTAAATTAGGGACGGCTAGCACAGATAGCCCTCGAGTAGCTTTGCGCGAAATTCAAAAACAAATAAACAAAAATTAATTTTTGATATATATATATATAAATCCCATTGAGAGATATTACACTAATAAATCTACTTCACAAGAAGTAACTGAACTAAAGTAGAACAATACCAAACGGAAATTTAAAATATTTTGTTGGCTTAAATAACAGCGATGTAATTACATGAATTTTATTTACAAACTAAAGAGAACATCATCTAAACGTTTGTTAAGTGAACCTTGTCAAGGGTTTTGATAATTGATTGAAAATATTTTAAATTAGTACTTACTGGTACGGTGCGCTACTGTAATCAATTGTTAATGTTTTAATTTCTAAACGTCGCTGTAGGTTACATTCAACCTATTTATGCATTTATTTTAAATATTTTTGTTTATTTTTTACAAGTAATATTATGTTTTGCGGATTTATCGGATTACAAGTGCACTCTAGTCTCTTGCACTATTATTTCGTTACGTTTGTTATAATATCTTGTCTCTTCTTTGTCTCTGTCTCTATATACGTTGTTACCAAGTTTACCTGTTTTCATCCCTTTGGTTTCTTGACGTTTCTATAGTGTTTGGTTTTTAGTTACTAGTTATTGTTCATAATCCAAACCACTTCGCCCTATTATTGTGTTAATTTTTATTGTAGATATTGTTCATCCATACACGTTTAAACGAGTTATCGTGTTTAGCTTTTTACACGGTATTTTTATCCACTAGATTTATACACGGTTGTAATCTAATTAAGGTGAATTATTGTTAATACTTAAATTTCTAAACCTCTCCATCGTGTTTAGTTAGTTAGATTATTTCATGTATTACGATGTCTGGTTATTAATATGCCGTACCTTTACGCATGTTCCACATTCAGTTATCCCCTGCTAGGTAGGCAAAAAATTAACGGATTACAAAACTAAACAGTGCGCAAATAAACCTTGTGTAGTTTTATGCTAAAGCAAACAGACATACCGCTGAGCTACTGGGGGACATTAACAAACTACTATCAATATTCTATAGAAAAGCTTACCACAATAACGACCAGGAAACACTTTAAAACGTTGAAATATATTACTCGGCATCTAAATACGGTAAGGAGCATTTAGAACTCAAAATAATTAACAAAACTTTTGAAACGTATTGGCTCAGCGGTATATCTGCAGACTTACAACGCTAAAATCCGGGTTTCGATACCCGTGGGGGACAGAGTACAGATAGCCCATTGGTTTGTGGACTTACAACACTCAAATCTGGGTTTCGATATTAGTGGTGGATAGAGTACAGATAGCCCATTGGTTTGTGGACATACAACACTCAAATCTGGGTTTCGATATTAGTGGTGGATAGAGTACAGATAGTCCATTGGTTTGTAGACTTACAACGCTCAAATCTGGGTTTCGATATCCGTGGTGGGCAGTGCACAAAGCTACACAATGGGCTATCTGTGTACTGCCCACCACGGATAATTTTTGTCATACACTTACTCCGATTTAATGCGTGTATTAAAAAAAATTACTGATTTAATAATATAACACATATCATGCCGCTACAGGTACGAATAGTGATACCGCAGAAAATATTTTTAACACATAAAATTTGTGCAGTGAATTTCTAATCAATCATTTGAAGGTGCAAAGTCGCGACGAGTTGACTTTTACTTACGGATTAAGTCACAATCCTTTCCATAAAGGCTATTTGGAATTATTAAACAATACTAAGGTAAAGAATGCCATATTTCTGATTATAACTACAGTAAACGTACTGTGTAGTTAATCATTTATTAGTCGTATAAACACATAATGTAATCAGCAGCTTGCTGAAGAACTGAGATATTGAGGATTCTGTTGTAAACGATAACTTATTAAATACACTGGTACACAACACAGTAAAGTAAAGCAACCATTCTTATTATTTAATAAATGCTAACATAATTAAAGCAGCGGATGGACAGATTATGGATATCTCTGACTGAAACGTCGACGAATCAATACTTAATGCTTTAAGGGCCTGTCGCTCATCACAGTTAAAGCTCACATGTGTTACAGGCCGTATTACCATAAAGACTTTCGAAAAATAAATAAAATCAACGACAGAAAACCGGATATTCAGTTGTTAACTGATGAATTTAACAAGTAACGTCAGGCAGAAGGTATCACGCAATATATTAGAAAGATAAAGCTACCTTAAATTTAACGGATAACTTAGGTTGGTAGAAGATATCATACGAAATACTAGATAACCGGTATGAATTTAACATGTTTGTTTGTTTTTGAATTTTGCGCAAAATTACACGAGGGCTATCTGCGCTAGCCGTCCCTAATTTATCAGTGTAAGACTAGAGGGATGGCAGCTAGTCATCAGCGTCCACCGCCAACATTTGGGCTACTCTTTCACCAACGAAAGTGAGATTGATCGTAAATTTATAATGCTCCCAAGTCTGAAACAGCGAGCATGTTTGGTGTAAAGTGGATTCGAATCCGCGACCTTCAAATTACGAGTCGAGCGCCTTAACCACCTGGAACTGCCGGGCCTAATTTAACAGGTAACGCTAGGCAGAAGATATCACAACACATATTAAACTAGATGCTTTATTTAGCTGCAAAAAATTCAGAATAAGTGACTCCCAGTTAAAAACGTCAACATCACTTACAAAATGCATCAAAGACTTCTGATGTAAAGTTAGCACTTTTAAAAAATACTAGTAAAGCTCAAGTAATCTTGGCAGTTTTAGTATCCCGCATACTAGAATAATCTAGTCATACCAAGATACTTTCTCAGATAATAATTTCCCTGTACATTCCAGCGATTATTTTCAATTCCGACAACACTCCTGAAGAATGACCTACCATCTTTCAACATCACAGCCTGAAGTTATAGTTACATATGTATTGTATCAATGTTTGCTTTAATTAAATCTTGTAAAACGATATATAAACAAATTACACAAACATACACAACATATGTATACGTATATACTAGGTCACATTAGAGGCAGGAAACATGATGTGGAATGTTAAAAGAAACAATCATTTTAAGGAAAGGAGACTTTGTTGATATACGCGAATGTTTGGGACAGTTTCAAGTCTCTAACTATACCTCAAACTAATACAGAAGAGGGCCCTCACCTGTAAAGTGTAAACTTTGGTTATCAAAAGAACTTTCGACTTTTCACGAGAAAACTCTTGCAATGAAGCTGGGTATATTTCTTGGTACCATTAAGGAATTAATAAAGAAGGCTTTGAAATTTATAGAAAATTATTCTTAATCTTACAACCATCATTTCTAATACAGTGGATAGTTTTACAAGAGTCATTACCAATTAGTGATCCCTTTCTGCAACATACCTGTTAAGTTCTTCGTTTTGAAAACAGTGGATAGTTTTATAAGAATCATTACCAATTAGTGATCCCTTTCTGCAACATACCTGTTAAGTTCTTCATTTTGAAAACAGTGGATCGTTTTATAAGAATCATTACCTGGATGACAAATGTCTTAAAGCATTCCCATTTATAGATTTAGGTGGATCCTCTTGAGAAGATTTTAATAAGTGTGGTATTTTTCGGACTAACTAGCACAGTAGAAAGTTAGGTTTACAACAATAAGGAAGTTCTAGTACCTTGGGCTTTGAGATGTATTTACATTCTAGTTGCAGCATATAGGTCTTGAAAAAAAGAGACAATACACAAATTTTTACACAAAACAATGTTTAATAATCCCTCACATCACAATATAGAACAATGAACAATACACTAAATGGAATACACAATAATACAATGATCAATAGAGCATTTGATCTGTGCGTTTTAAAATAAAAGATATAGGACTAACAATATCCACAATGAATACTTATTAATCCATGTTTTCCCTCCTGTAAGTTAAACTAAATGAAAATGAATACACTAAACAAAAATAATCCAAAGTTAGGTTACATAAAGCTACCATGGTTGGAAGGTATACCGAAACTATAAAATTTATGCTTGTCGTGGACTTCATCAACTCATCTTCCTTAAAGCTTTAAATCCTCTCAAGTACGGAAACCTGTTGCCTTTCTAGCAATGCACGCTAAGCCTTGTGTTCACTTATTGTGACAGCCAACATACGAAGTGCATTTAAGAATCATAAAGATACTTAGTTTAAGATAAGACTGAAAGCTGGAAAAGAGTAGAGAACGACTGCAAAATATCTACGATAGACAAATAAACTGTAAATTATAAACAAAATAATTCACACAAAGACTGTGGGGATGCAAATAACTATTGGAAAAAAAATCCTTATAAATCTGTACAGGAACATTAAGAACATCCACAGAAACTTTAAAGGGAAGTGAAGGTATACATAAAAATTAAGTTCTCTATTACATACCTGAACTTAACTATATTAATAAGTCTCATCTTTTTAGCATACCCAAGCATTTAATGTGCGTTAAGTCACCTTACTTGGCCAAAAGGTGTGTAAACTAAGAGTGTAATCGCCTACAGTTGTTGTATGAATTGATGACATAAACAGTTTGAATTGTTATTTAAAAGTAAATATTCCTGTAAGGGAATCAAACAAATTTCACTTTACACTCTCTCACTGCTTTATCTTTGGCCCGACTTGGCCAAGTGGTTAAGGCACTCGACTCGTAATCCAAGGGTCTCAGGTTCGAAACATGCTCGCCCTTTCAGCCGTGGGGGCGTTATAATGTGACGGTCAATCCACTATTCGTTGGTAAAAGAGTAGCCCAAGAGTTGGATAGTCTTACTCTAATAAATTGAGGACGGCTAACGCAGATTGCTCCCGCGTAGTTTTGCGCGAAATTCAAAAGAAAAAGAAAAGGGAAGCATTCCCTTTGGAGAGAGCTTAAGTCAGTAACTCACGTGAGCGTTTCACTGTGTTTAAAAGGGGAACTATGGAAAATAATAAAATATATTTTAAACCAAAAAGTGGAAAACATATAGTATGTATTGTAGTATACAGGTAAAAACATTCGTCTGTCGATGAAAGCTTTTGTATTTATATTATCACTAATTTGTAACATGGTAAAGCAATTTATGACGCAATACAAAATTAAGGTTTGATTAACTTCCAGTAAATGGAATGGATGCTAAAGAAAAAAAAAGATTATCTGAAAATGGTGACGTAAGTAATATGTAGAACTGACGATGTGAAAACACAATTATGTATCTAAAAGTTAAGATTTGTTTAATTTCAGGCAGCTCTATCAGAGAACTACCTGCTCTAACTGTCCCTAATTTTGAAGATTTAAACTAAAGAGAAGAGAGGTGGCTACTCAATATCACTTACTGTCAACTCTTAGGCTGTTCTTTTACTCATAAGAAATGAGATTGAACATCACACACCTCATGACTGAGAGGTCGAGCATGTTCGGTGATGGAATGAAAAACCTGTAACTCTGAAATTGCGAGTCGAGCGCCCTTAGTCAGCAACCCTTACGAAGCTGTTCAATAGTAAACGTTCGGGAACAAAGAATTTGTTAAACAAAAACGATATATTCCTTAACTTCCGGACAGCAGTGTATATAATAAAGTTTAGTTTAGTTATTATCAATATTTGGTTGTTTCAAGAATTGGCCAAAATATCTTCAACTCTTAAATGTAATGAAAAAAATATAAATAATTAGATATAGATTGCATGCAAGTGTTGAGATATGTTTTCCCTTAAAAGTTGAAGAATAACTTTTATTTTCAACCCAGTTGCCGAGTTCTTGGTTATTTTTTTACACCAAGGTGGATAAAATAATAAAAGTGATGAAAATCAAACAAAAATATATGTAAAATCTACTTAGATCAATTTGCATAAGACGAGTAAGAAATTGCTGCGTTTATAATTTCCCTTGCGATTACTGCGTTTAATTTCGCCAAACATTTGATTTGCATGATGACTGCAGTCATTCATAACGTCAAGATATTTGTTGCGAGCTGGAGAGAAAAGCACAAAAAAGACCGGAATTAGTTTTGTAGTTTATAATGTAAGACATATGGTTTAGGACATCTGGTCGTTACCCTAGAGCGTATATATGTAAAAAGAAAATGCATATACGTTAATATTATAGAATCATTTGAAAAAAAAAAAACTGTTACTATGATAACCTAAAGACTTGAGGAAAATTCATTTTGCATGTAATATTATATTTCAGTGATCATCTGTATCTGTTGAGATGTTTTTTTACTGTTAAAATATTTTAAAGAAAAGTAAAATAATAGCACCTGCGAGGGAAGATCTCAAGCGTAAAAGTAAGAAGAAAAAAACGAAAAAAGAAAAATCGATTGAGATGTTAACAACTGTTAAACAAACGTAAGTGAAGTTAAATATGGGTGATAAGTGCGGACTTGGTGAGAAACAAGCGAGAAAACTTTAAGTACAGAAGATAATAAAAGTTTAGAAAACTCGTAACAGAGTAGAGAATACAATGTACGACAGGTTAAACAGAAAATATAATAGGATCGTAGAAGACTTAATTGAAGTAAAATAAGGAGAAAACAAAGAAAAGGAACACAGAAAAAGGTAGTGTTTGGGTGTAATAGATTGCCTTAGGAAGTTAGTGAAAAGCCCCTAGTGGTACAGTGGTATGTCTGCGGCCTTATAATACTATAATCCTGGTTTCGATACCTGTGGTGGGCAGAGCACAGAGATCCCATTTTGGAGCTTTGTGCTTAATTACAAACAACAACAATCTTACCGAAATATTGCTCAAAAAAGCTTGGAAGCTACCACAGATTAAATTGTATGTATATACAAAAGTTTCCCTCACTCAATATTTTTTATATATTATTATTGATAGATTACTTTTTTGTGGACGTAACAAGATATTAAATTGAAAACATTGGCTATGGATCATTTTAAAAAATAATCTTATATTTCTTTAATGTGTTTGTGATTTATCATAATAAATTGGTTGAGTTATTTTTGGTTGCTTTGCTTATATTTAGTACAAAGATAGTTTATTTAGAGAAACACAGTTTTTAGTTTATTTTTATGCCACCTTTTTATCAAAAATAACCAATAAAAGAGTTTATCAGTTATCATAGTGTATACCAAGACAGCCTAGTCCATATTCACAAAATAATGAGATGACTTTAGAGTTCAAAGAATATATTTTAGACTATTGTTTAGAAAGCAAATAGCAAAGTAGTATAACAAGAACTTCATTTTTAAGGTTCTGTATGGCATAACGACTAAAATATTTTATGAGTTTCTCATAATATCATACTTTTCAAACATACTTTCATTTTTTAAATTTAGTTGAGTACTTTTGTTATGAAACTAAGAAAAACATAACTAAAATAAATTAAGATTTTTTATTATTAATTTTTTTCAACAGATACGATGAAAATACTGAAATATTTGATAGAGAAATATTATTTTACGAAATATGAGAATGAAGCATTATTAGACAAGGAATGCTCAGGCTTGAAAAATCGTCCAAGAAAGTGGCGTTAAACCTTACTGAAGCTAAAATTCGAATTACTTGTGGTAGAATATATATTTTACTCTCTCTATTATGCTTCATCTTGTGGTTTTCATGTTAAATATATATATAAAATGCAGCAGTTAGCCTAGTTTTATGTTCTCAAAGTTTGTAGCTGTTATATAGGACTCAAAATATGATCGTAGTTTTAAAATAGTACGGATTTTAATTTTTACCTGGTTTTTGAATAAATCTAACGTTTACTGGAATGTTATGTTTTGTTCTGAGTTTTTCCGAATGTGTTTTTCTTTTGCTGATATTGGGAATATACGGTATGTAGCAGCGCAAGGTTTTATAGCTTGTTATTTCTTTGAATTTATTGTTTGTTGTTGACTGTCTTGTTGGTCTAGGTGTATGTGCATTTTTTCAACAGTTTTTGGAAAAAAATTGTGGATGTTGATGAAGTGTTGTTTTATTTTGTTGATTTCATCGTTAATTTTATCTGGTGAACATAGTTTTGTGGCTGTGTTTATTTGTTTTCTTAATATGTTGAGTTTTTGTTTTGTTTCATGTGTTGAGTCCTAGGGGATGTATAGTCTAGTATGGGTGATTTTTCTGTAGATTTCCTTTTTGAATTGTGTGTCAATTCTTGTGATCTTAAGGCTGGGAAATGCTGTTTGGTTAGTTTTCTTGTGTTCACAGGTGAACGTAATGTTTGGATATATGGAGTTAACATGTTTGGAAAACTAAATATGTATTCTGTAGATATGAATGCATCAATTGCATTATGAACATACCTGTACCAGTATAGTGGTAGGTGTAAGGCTGAATTGATCGCTTGAGATTCAACCTATATCGTGAAAATGTTGGTTAGAACTGGTGACATGTGACTGTTCAGACGTAAGCCATTTATTTGTAAGTAGATTTGGTCATTAAACATAAAGTACAGATAAAATAAGACAAAATTAACCAAATAAAACAGAACTTCATCAACATCAACAAATTTCTTTCAAAAACAGTTGAAAAATTCATACACACACTTAAATGAGCAACACAGTCAACAATAAATAAACAATAATAAAGTCAAAGCAACAACAAACTACAAACCCTTTATCTGCTGTAAACCGTATATTCCCGACATTAGCGAAAAAATAAATATTTTTTGGAAAATCGTATAACAAAACATAAAATTCCAGTAAATACTAAATGTATTCAAAAACTAGGTACAAAATTAAAGTCCATACTGTGTAAAAACTACACTGACAAACACAACACCAACTGTATTTATAAAATAAAATGTACAAACTGCCACGACTTCTATATCGGAGAAACAAGCAGAAAAATGGAAACCAGATTCATAGAACATAAAGAACACCTTCGCATGTTTTTTAACACTGCAAATCAAATAAGTACAACACAACCACAGAAAACACCATCATATTATGTAAGGAAACAAACACAATATCAAAGAAACCTTACTTATACAAGAGCTCAAACCAAAATTGAACCAATACAAAAGAACATTTTTATACCTGTACTGATTAATAACCTAACATCTAGCTGCAACGCTCACTACAATCTCGTATTGGGTTATACTCTCGTTCCCAAGACATCTGCCCAGCAATGGTCAGTTGCAAACTCTCTTTGTTAAGCTGAAGATGACTTAAGGAGATCGAAAAATTGTTCTGTACTTTATTTTAATAAAATGCTAATGCTCAAACCAGCCATCTTGAGAATACATATTTACTTCAAGTAAGTTTCTTGTCATCATAAAAATACATTATATTTATATTTTTTCCGGCTCAAAAGATGCAACGTATATTTCCGGCTTTTTAAATCAGAATCCTCTGTTTCACTCTGTTGAACATGTCTAATTACAAAGGACTAAATAATTACCAAGTTGTCAACATGCATTAACTTAAATGAATATAAAAACTATGAAACAGAAGTTTTAGAGTCTATTTTTATACAGGCCCGGCATGGCCTAGCGCGTAAGGCGTGCGACTCGTAATCCGAGGGTCGCGGGTTCACGCCTGCGTCGCGCTAAACATGCTCGCCCTCCCAGCCGTGGGGGTGTATAATGTGACGGTCAATCCCACTATTCGTTGGTAAAGAGTAGCCCAAGAGTTGGCGGTGGGTGGTGATGACTAGCTGCCTTCCCTCTAGTCTTACACTGCTAAATTAGGGTAGCTTGAGTAGCTTTGTGCGAAATTCCCAAACAAACAAACAAAATCTATTTTTATACAACCTTCATAGACGGTTTTTTTTCCATCGATGACAGGCAACATTCTTTTTACCTAGTTAAACACGTTTAAGCTTCCATGAAATAAAAATAAATAAAATATGAAAAAAGAGTAGGGTCCTTTGAACAGCAACCATGATTGAATTAAAAATAAATACCTTAATTCACTGTAGTCACATACAGCGATAAAAAAAGCACGTGGAAGTCCTGTGGAAAAAAATATATAATTGATTTTTTTAATTTCATTATAGGTTTATGATGATATATGAAATTTGCTAATAATGTGATGTTGTGATGACGCAGATATAAATCATCCAAAACTTCAAATTTTCTTTGAAAAATATGCACTTCAAGTAGCGTGAACTAAACATAATGCTTTAGTAGTTTTATGATGTTATTTTTAGTATACTGTGCTTAAACTAATGTAAGTATATGGTATATCTGTTACATTACTTTCTCAAATTGAAATTGTTTCATTTATTTCAGTTAAAAATTAAGAACAATTAACGAACGCTAAACGATGAGCATTTCATTAGCAAAAAAACATTTTTTATTGTTAAAAAAATTCATTTATGCGAAAAGAACTGTATCTGGACAAAGCCTGAAAATAATAAATAATAATTTCAATATAATATAGATTTTTCAGCTATGGATATTTACAATTTGTAAAAAAACAAAATAAGATGGAAGCACTTCAGAAGATTTTCCGCATGCTGTAACTAATGTTTTTCGTATAGACAAATAGACATAATAGTAATTAAAAAATTATGTATATATATAATATGTATATTATATATACATATATTTAGGTATTCCCAAACATGTAAATTGGTATATTTTACACATCATTGGACACACTGGCGTCAGCTGGTGCATTTTAACTTTCACCAGGTGTATCTCAGTTTAAGTATCACTGGTACACATATGGTCCAGAACACACTGTTACTATCGATGCATAATAGACCTTAAAGTATTTTATTTTAACCAATCTATAATATAATATAATAAAAAGAACACTACTCCTATCGATCCATAATATACATCATGACACTTTACTGCTATCCGAACACCGTAAATTTCACGTTATATAATTGAAAGCTTTATGTTTTTTACAATAAATCATTTTGGGAGAACTTTAAAGACATTAAAATAGTTTATGTTTAAAATGACATGTTATGCGATAAAAATACACATTTAGAATATAATAAAACTAAAATTAATTTCATGTTAATTACATATTTAAAGCATATGCTTCTGTAATAGCAAGACAGAACGTATAAACTTGAGTGTTTTTTAAAGGGAATAAACCTGTTTGAACAAAACTGTTATCTATTTACAACTTACATCACTTATTGTACTAAAAGAAATATTTTCTTTTATGTTTATAAACTTACCACTATATTTGAATGCATCATAAAGTCAGGATATAAATATCGTTGTTTAGTATTTTCAAAACCCATTAACTGAACATAGAAAAGTAAGATTTGAAGTATTTGAGTTTATGCAATAATCACTGAGAATATCCAGTTACATGTGTTTACGTACGTGTACTACTAAAATAAATTTGAAGCCCAAATTATTATTCGATTCACCATTCGTCATTGAGTGACAACGGTTTCAGCAATTTATCCTTTCCTGAGAAACCTTGGACAAATCCAAATCGAGAAAAACAGCCCACGTTCTTACAGTAGTGGACTGTATATCATATGTATGTTTCTAGCTGTCTTTTACTTATCAAGTTTAGTATCTTAAATAACTCAACTGCTAAATTATTTAGAATAACAAACAAAAAGAAACAAATCTACATATTTTTCAAATATTGTCAGTACAAGGCAACTAAAATCATCACACATATAAATATATGTATTTCTTTTAATAATTTATGATTTATATGTTGACTCTACAGGAAATTAGACTTCTGATTAAGAAGTTAGCGCATAAGATCACCCAGAAAAGTTGTAATGTTTTCAAACGAGACCCAAAAATTGAGCGTTTTCGAATGGATGACTATCCTTTTTCAGAAGAATAAAGGGTAAACTTGTTAACTATTCGCCTGATCGTTTATTATTAGTCTATCGCACGATAAGTTAGGGTTGGATCTCTAATAGACTTAGCTTAAAAAGCGCAATTTTTTTGTGCGTATGTATATATGTTTTGGTAATCGCATCAACTCTTTTAACATATGCACTGGTAAGCATAGGCCTTAGGTTAATTTGTTATGCATAACTATAAAGTACAACGATTCATAAAATTTAATTGCTTAGATTTTGTTTCTTTTTTGTGATAAAATACATTTAAATGAATGGCAAAGTTGAGCCATTATACAACTTTCTAAAGGTAGAAGAGTGCATGACTGATGGGTAAAGTTTAAAAACCCTACCTTAGTTAATAGATACCATTTGAAAAATAAAGTTTCATTTGATTAAGTATATTATTTTGTGTTTTAATTTTTCTAAAGGCATTTGCCACATTAACATAAGTTTCCCTTTAGAAAGGCAACTTTTCACTCTCCATCTTTTGTAAATCTTAATTATACAATTCAAAATTCGACACTTTTCTTGTGTGTTGAGTGATAAACTTTTGTGGTTTTAAAAGTCATTATATTATATTTTAAAAGTCACAGTCAGGATATAGTCAACGCAAATCACTTTTCATTTCAAAAGAAAAGTTTGTGTTTCAAAGGCAAACAAGATTTATTGGTAAAATGAGACTGAGAAGGAAAGCTAAGAAATTGTAAATAGGCCAGAAAACAATCATTTTGAAAAGCACTGAATTGTCAGCATAAATTCATATTTTCTATAAAAAGAATTATTAATACTCATAGCATATTTTTAAAATAATGGACGTCTCGGAAACTTATACCTTGTCCAGGAAATATTTGAAACTTAAAAGGAATGCTTGAAACGAAACAACAGTATATAGATGTTCTTTCATTTCTGAATATAACTCCTAGATAATAATATCTTGGCTCATAAGTTATTGCAAACTTATCTGTATAATATTCTTTTGTCTTAAGTTTTTGTAACATATGATGAATAATGTATTTTTATACTCGCGCATCAAAATACTCATTGAAAGAATTGTCAAAATTCACCTTATTTATCACGAGTTTTCGGAACTAATTAAAACGTACGATTAAAAAACATGGAATAAATTTAACTTTCTTAACTTCTCAACTGCTAATATATTGTGTGTTTTTTTCAAGTTCTAGCGTTACAAACAAAACATACACCTGCTTCTATGAATTACTGTAAAAGTCATAATTATTTTACTAAATGAATCAGTAACATTGTTGGTTGTCGCTACCTTAGAGATAAAACATTCTACTTACAAGAAACATATCGCAATT
This sequence comes from Tachypleus tridentatus, assembly GCF_004210375.1. Classification (NCBI taxonomy): domain Eukaryota; kingdom Metazoa; phylum Arthropoda; class Merostomata; order Xiphosura; family Limulidae; genus Tachypleus; species Tachypleus tridentatus. The sequence goes on from NC_134825.1 coordinate 57,561,928, forward strand.
TTTTTTGTGATTTGAAAACACCTTTCAAACTATGTTTAGAGTAAAATGCAATCTCAATTTCAGCTCTGACGTGTTTAATGAAAAGCTGTTTCGTTGTGAACAGAGATATACATGTTCTTATTTCAAACTTCACATATCAACCGGAAATTGAATGCCATAATATTAGAAAATGCCAGTGAGTGTCATAAGACTAAAAAAAATACTTTAATGCATTAAACTATCGGATAAAAAATAAACCGTTAAAAAATCTGAAGTCTGAATGCCATTGTCTATTTCAAATTAACTTCATATAGTCACTTATGTGAAAAAATATGAATGTAAACTGAAATGTTTCATTTTAATTTTTTTACATGAAACTTTTTAATCAAAAGTGTTAAGTTCGAAAAGTCTCGTGTTTACTTGTCGGGGCTTTTATTAAAAAAACTTGTAGTTAATTAAAGTTGTGTTAACAATTAAATATCTTGGTTTCTATTTTGTAAAAACTTTTAATCATGTTTTATTTCTAGTACTGTTCTAGTACAGTATCATATAATTTCACATATTTCTATAGAAAACGAGCAACCAACCCCAAAACTGATTCCATGTTTCTTTCCAATATAGACTTGATAAAATGACAAACAATCTAGTCAATGATTAGAGAAGAACTGCACTTTCCAAAAACAGAGCTATTGATCCATCACACGATGGTATCAAACTCAGGGTCTTTTAAAAATATTTCAAGAGAATTTCACACACAACTTTCCAATAAGCAATCGTTCCGGCTTAGATTGATGCTATTGACTAATAACGGATTAGTAAGATTTAGTAAAAACTTTAAAAAAATGAAAGAAAACAAGTTCACTAATAAAATGACTCGAAAGTCTTTTCTATTCTGTATGATTTACAGTATCGGTACAAAAGGTTCAATTTAGGGCAAAAGGAGCAATAATGCGTGCTCGTATTATCGTTATGAAAGATGTATTTGATTCACCAGATTAACATCAAGGGTAAAGGAAGGCACAGTATTTGGCTGAGTGGAAAGAAACTGAATCTATTTACAAGTTATTGAGCCTGTCTGAGTTTTCTGAGAAGGCAATGGAATGACTTTTAGAACAATGTATACATTAACAAACAATCTTGTTTGAGGTTTCAAATAAGTATTTTAAATAACACAGTATTATTTTTAACAGAAATGTCAGCATATATCAGTTCAAGTAAGATTTATAATTTACAAAATTAATAAAGTATTGTGAATATCTCATATCGTAGTGAAGTTATTGTTTTTAGTTTTACAAATGAAATGTCTTCAGGAAGCTTTTTGACGAGCTAATGTCGATATATATATATATATTTTCATAAATACGGAGCTTGTAGGAAAAAAAGACACAAAGAAATGCTATATAATGCTAAACAGTAAGAAAACCAATAGCTTTACTAAACGTTTTAATATATTCCAAAATAAATAATCATAAAAACTACTTGTTACATAACAATAAAAGCACAATTCCAAAAACAGAAAGAAAAAAAAAACCACAACAACTGCCCTTTGAACAGTTTGAAATAATTTCCAAAACTGAAATATTTACATCACATATATATATAACTTAAGTGTTTCTGGACATGGTTTCCTATTCACAGGAGGGACGACAAACCTTCACATCACATATATTTACTAGATAATTGTTTAGCTAGTTCAGTGTATTTTAAGAACTTAGAGTGAGGGCTTTCTTCTTCTGGCGTCCCTGAAAGTGGTGGAGATTCCTTCGTTACCGATACCAGTTCACTTGCTACTTTTCCACCAGGAACGTCAGGAATATTTACGTCTTTCACAAAATGTATTTTACTCAGGTGATGCCTATAAGCACCTTTAGAAATGAAATGAGTGTCACAAAAGGCACACTTCATTAAGGAATCTGACGTTTTGGCGTCATTACATGCCCAACTAAAAGCCAAGATGGATCCAGGTGGAGACTGGATGTCAGCACGTGAAATATTGTCGTGGGTTTTATCCAACAATTTTTGAAGTTCTCGAAGAGGATGACCAGTAGTTGTCTCTTCAGTATCATCGGAATGCTGCGAGTTATTTTTTTCTGATTTTGGATCCAGATTTACCAAAGATAACTTAGAAGTATTACTTAAAGATGGACTGGAAACACCTTTGTCTTGAAAATAAATGTTTGACGATTCGACCTTGCTTTTACACACAGTTGTGTTCATTTGGCACTGGGAACGATTTATCTTAGATACATCTTCAGTAGTTCTATAAACATTAGACATATAATTAGACTTATCTACTTCAGAGTAAACATCGAGAGAATCATCGGTATGATCGGTACCGGGACTTTGTGATCGCAAAGAATTCAGTGGACTTTCATTTTGTCCTCTTGTGTAACAAATATTATAATTTTCTTCTTCTACAAAACCTTCGGAGGTGTTTGGATGAGGTACTGATCCGGAGTGGAAAGATTGTTTTGTATCAGAATCATTTTTCAGTTTTGAAGTGAAGGATTGACATGACATATATTGCGTATCATCGGAAGACGGTTCAGACTTTTTATTAAAATCTCCCTCTACCTTATCTGTCGAAAACCTACTCTTTTGCATGTTATTATCAACCACATTATGGTTATACTTTGAACTTATAGAACATACATTTATATTAGTTGTTTTTTTTACTGTAGTTCCGGTTGAAGAAGTTGCTGTACAAGAGACTCGAGATTTAAATGCTGTACTTTGCCCACCTTTTTCGGAAGGATGACACGGAGGATAAACTTCTACATCGATTCCTAGTCTTTGCAAGATACCGGTATAACCAGTTTTACTGAGCTTATTTCTGTTTTCGAAACTCTTTTCAATTAATTTTTCAATTGCATTTAACACAGAAGTAGTTTCACTTTTTTTACAAGTTTTATTATTTAGGGAATTTTCAAGCTTATCGTCTTTCGAAATGCCATTTTCAGAATTTTCACATGTTGGCGATTTGATAAAGCAAGACATTTTTTGTTTAGGTGCAGCGTCCTCAGACTCAGCTTTTATAGCATGATCTGGCTTTGATTCTTCATTCTCAGAAATCATTACAGAAAGAGCATTTTTCAGGATGTGGTGCGATCTGGGACTCTGGGCACAGTTTTTTATATGTGTTACAAAATCTTTGGCTTCTACTTTTTCAGCACACTCTTCACATGTAATCATACCACTAACATTTTCACTTTTGGACTTCGATTGCTCATTTTGTTCTTTCGACACATTCATTTTGTTCATTTCCATTCTTTCTAACTGTAAAAGTTTTTTAACAGGCAGAGATTTTTTTCTCCTTTCTCTAGTTTGTCTGCGTCTTACACCACTTTCTGTGACAGAACGTAGGATATGTTCTTTATAGTGACTGTTCTTCATCATGTGGTAGCTCAGTTCCTTCAGACTACCAAACACCTGGTTACAAACCTTACAGGTCAATACGGCATTTATCTGCGACTGTGAAGTCACTTTATCAACTGGAACTTTCCAGGATATGATTTGTTCTTGACTAATAATATTGTTATAGTGTTGAGTAACTCGCATATGATTTGTCATATCTGCCAGAGTTTTAAAGGACTGTCCACACCACATGCACTTCAGAATCTGTCGAGTTTGTTCTGCTCCTTTACCTAGCCAAACATCTTGCCCTCTCACTAATTTTCTTGGAAGTGACATGCTTTCTTTTACTGCCAGATTGTTCTCAGTTATGGAAGCTGAGCATTTAGCAACTGAAGGTGGAGCGTCACCGAAGACATTGGTGTTCGAAGATATTGACATTACAGGTGACATTCCACACTTAGGACTCTGCTGCATATGAACTGCCATTTCAGCCAGACTTTTAAAAGAGTCTTTACACCAAACACAAGTGAATACCTCTTTCACTGGTTCCACAGTTTTATTAATCCATTGGTTTTTCCAGGGATTTTGTCTGCTTGCTGTACGGATTCCCTGAATTTTGTTAACCGTATGGCATAATGCATTCATCTTGTCAAGAGCATTGGCCATATTAGAAGCATTGAAGCTAGGGCTAAGTAACTGGCTTTGAACACCTGATGATCGCAGATGAGGTTTTGGCATTGGACTATGAGAAGTTCTAGAATTAACTCCATGTGCCTTTGAACCTTCCAAATATGATACATTTCTACTCCATGCTATGTGGTCTGAAGAAACATTCAGTGGTGAGTAACTCGATGCTGATGTAGTTATTAGGGAGGGAGTTTCAACACGAGCTAACTTCAATTCTTTTAAACAGTTTTCTGTACTCTTCCTCCTGTTAGGGACGGAGAGATCGAGGGGCTCATTCTGTGATTCAGAAGGAACTCCATTAATCAAGAAGCAAGCTGGTAAGTTTAAAGATAAGATGGAAGATTGGTTTTGACTCCGGAAACTAAAATCGAGGGGTAGATCTTTTGCCATTGGTTCAGTCACTAAATAATTTTCGTCCGAAGTTAAACATTTAGACTGGCAACCACTTGTAGAATCCAAGCTGCTTTCTTTAGAAGAGTAAACAACACTGCTGGTTCCGTTCCCATTAAACTCGTTGGGAGTGCTCCGCCCTATCTCAATGGGGGGAGGAGTGACGTCATTTGAATGCGTGGACTGGTTGTTCGTTACCGATTGTTCAGATAAATCATAAACAACGTCCTGCCCATTACATCCGGAGGAGGGACTTTCACCTCTTGTTATATCCAACTTCTCGTCACCTCTATCTTCCCCTGTAATACAGAACAAAAAAAGTCAGCGAGTGTTTTCTCTTCAGCGGATATATAAATTAACACAATATTTAACACCTTCCACTAAATTTGTTTCAGGAGTCCTTTCAAAGAGCTAATATAACTTTTAAACCAGGTACTCAACAGTTTTTAGTAGATGTATAATAAATAGCAATTTGAAAGAAATGCCTAACCCTAAAGTTGAACTTGCTAAACATTCTCTATCGACCATAAAATGTCTTTCTAGTAGCTTAAATGTCGTAACACATATGTTCCACGAGTCAAAAGTAATGAAATGTTTGATGTTTTAAAATTGTGGGAAGAGAGGACCAGCACTTTAGAGGAGTATTTTATCCTCCCTCGAACAATGCTCACTCTCAACTCTACCGCACTGTTGTTCTACAGGTTTCTATCTGCAGCCAATATTTGCATAAAAATACTATAAAATATTCCAAGCCCTAGCAGAGTTCTCTGAAATATTACCTCCACGAAACAGGGGTACGACAATACAATTCTGACAGCTCCTAAATCTTGGTTATTTCAATCTCCTTACGATAAAGAAGTTTAGGGTTGGGTCATGGGAATGAGAGTGAGCGTGTGTAATACAGTAAAGTGAAAAATACAAAATCTTTAACAAAATGAAATGTTAAAGATGTAAAGTGTGTAATCTGTTAGCTTTATTTTTATTTCTGCTACGGACTTACAACGCTATAAAACGGGTTTCGAAACCCTTGGTTGGCAGAGCACAGATAGTTCATTGCATAGCTTTGTGCTTAACTACAAACAATTAAGACCTAACAATAAATAAAGCCGAGAGAAAACGTAACAGTTAGAAAGTAAAATTCGTGTTTGCTTGTTTTCTTTCAGCAAAGCCATACTGGGCTATCTGCTGTGTCCACCGAGGGGAATCGAGCCTCTGATTTTAGCTTTGTAAAATCCATGGACTTACCGCTTTACCATCGGGGGACAGAAAGTAAAGTAAACTTGAGTAAAAACGTACAAATCCTTCAAATATTTATTAAGGATGTTTTAAATGAAAATGGACGTATTAATTTCAGGCATGCAATCCGAAAACAAGTTGATGGACAAATCCATGGCTGATGTAAGTAAGGTCTTACTAAAGCTGAAGAAAACAAAACATTTGTCAAGGTAAAATAAATTAATAAAAGGTTCTATTGATCTGATACCTATATAATATTAACAAATAATTTAAATGTCCATTATATACGATATACTTAAAGACAAATGAGAATGATAAAAGGATGGAACAAAATTAATTGAGAACATACTGTGACTATTCCTTGGCAGGTATAATTATCAAATGAGGTATAAATGATATTTAATAACAGCAAAAAACCTTTCATAGCTACACGTTACTAACATGAGTTATAACTTATTCTTTAAATCTTAGTGCGTGACTGAATCTACATTTAGACATTGGTGTAAGCCACGAAAAATTCCACGTTCCTTTTGTGCTATTTGCACATTGTCGTCTCTAATTTTGAACTGACAGACAACAAAAAAGACAGACAGTCAACATTATAAACAACAAGATGCTTGTCTAACACCTGTTTTATAGCGCATCCATGGTCCCAAAGAACACGTTTCTGCAACAACGAGATGAAAACTTTAAACCTTCGGATTTGTCGTACCGGAACTTTAACCTTAAGTTCATGCCAGACTCACACTGTGGTGATAAAGATGTTCATGATTTCAGATATACTTTAGAGCAGTAAATAATATTCTTTCAACGCGTTGTTCCATTTAGTCATGAATCAAAGCACTTTCATTATAACCAAGGTATATCTTTTAATATTATATGATATTAATTTTTTTTCAATTATTTATCTTATAGATATCTTAAGAAACAATTTCAATTTATTTTGATCTTACTAATGGAGTCTCACTAGTACACATTCACTACTTATCAAGATAGGAATTAGCTAGTGTTAGCTAAAATTTACAGTCTTAATAATAGTCAGTAATAAAAAATTTTGACGGAACAGGAGGAGGTGTATGAGGATTTAAGATGAGTAACAATACACTAATGTTATTTATTTAAAATAAGCAACACTACACTAATGTTATTTATTTAAAATAAGTAACACTACGCTAATGTTATTTATTTTAAGCAAGTAAACATAGCCTAGTCAGTCTGTATAGGAATGCTGGGTTTTATAAATTGTTTTGCTCCTCAGTTGCCTAGCGACAAGTCGGATGGCTTATAACGCTAAAATCCGGATTTATTGGAGAACGCAGCTCATTGTGTCACTTTGTGTTTAACAGCAAGCAAGCTGTAGATTTTAGGTAAAATACCTGAATATTTAGGTAGCGAAAAATTGTAATGTTAGTAAATAAACAACAGTCATTATTACGCTTTCATAATGCAATTGCAGATTATAAAAACATCCTAGTAATGAAAATACCTAGACACATCTTGACCTAAATTGACTAGTCGGTTCAAGAAACATGGGTATATTTCATAAAAGACGTAAACCTGCTTTTTAAAGATACACAGGCATATACCTTTTCTAATAATGAGGTTAGAAGAGCATGTGTTACATCATGTTAGTTTCATGCAGTACAAACCTTTGAGATGTAACGAAGATAACAAGATTATCTAAAAAGGTCATTGTTTTTGGAATGAATAGAATAACTTCATATCAAAATGTTGCAGTAGTCATGGTTACAAAACAGACAGTCACAATATCCGGACACTGCAGCTTCTCCTCACGACACATTTCATGAAATACTTCGATTAGAAGCGTCTTGCAAGAGACAAGATGGTAAAACCGAGTCTAACACCTCAAAAAGTCACGAGGTTATTGAATGGACCAATCAGTTATCCTCTTTTCTATATGCGTTTAACAAAAATCACTTCAAGCATTCTTCATTCACTAAGGGGTACGCGTACCTTGTTTTTACCCCTACTAAGCAGGTCCGTGTACTTACTTGACAGAAACTGGGTGGGTTGTTGGTGAAATATATAGTTCGGTAATGATCCATGGCGAATTGTCAATTAGATGTCTTTGCTAACTCCTGGAAAGTCTGCAAAACTAATGGTTCAGGTTTACTTTTCACACATTTATAAAACTGAGCATGTGCTTCTGACAGACCCTTGCTTGTTATTTTACAACCCAACCGGAATACTGGAGAACACAAAATAAACAACGTGGAATAATACGGAGTTACACGTGTGTATACAATCTGCTTTTATAATTCCACAGCAAAATTTCTGTAGTAAATAAATTAGATTTACTGCGAGATATTTTTTTGTTTTAAGTATAATAGCTCTGTTATTTTGAATTTGTTATATATCTGGTTTTCGTGTACCTTCTGAAAAATATTTACTGTATTTTGATAATTAAAATAATTTTTTGCTGTACAATAAAAAACACGGAATTCCAGATAATGTTAGCTTTTGTTTTAAATGATATTATATAAGTATAGAATCTATTTTTCTGCAAGTTAATTGTTTACAGTCTTAAAATGGAATAAACAAATTTTGGCATTAATTATAGATGAGCTCAGTGAATGACTTACTAGTTTGGATATTTATTAAAGGAATTTAAAGTTCGTTTTACAGATTATTTTTAAAGTTTTATTTGCACAGTGAAGAGAAGATCAATACGGATCTCGTCTTTACGGTTTATTTTGATCTAGGGGCATATTCACACAGGTGTACATGCATAATTACAAGAGATTAATTAGGGGCATATTCACACAGGTGTACATGCACGACTACAAGAGATTAATTAGGGACGTATTCACACAGGTGTACATGCACGATTACAGGAAATTGATTAGGGGCATATTCACGCAGGTGTACATGCACGATTACAAGAGATTAATTAGGGACGTATTCACACAGGTGTACATGCACGACTACAAGAGATTAATTAGGGGTATATTCACACAGGTGTACATGCACGACTACAAGAGATTAATTAGGGACATATTCACACAGGTGTACATGCACGACTACAAGAGATTAATTAGGGACATATTCACACAGGTGTACATGCACGATTACAAGAGATTAATTAGGGACGTATTCACACAGGTGTACATGCACGACTACAAGAGATTGATTAGGGGCATATTCACACAGGTGTACATGCACGATTACAAGAGATTAATTAGGGACGTATTCACACAGGTGTACATGCACGACTACAAGAGATTGATTAGGGGCATATTCACACAGGTGTACATGCACGACTACAAGAGATTAATTAGGGACGTATTCACACAGGTGTACATGCACGATTACAAGAGATTAATTAGGGACGTATTCATACAGGTGTACATGCACGACTACAAGAGATTGATTAGGGGCATATTCACACAGGTGTACATGCACGATTACAAGAGATTGATTAGGGACGTATTCACACAGGTGTACATGCACGACTACAAGAGATTAATTAGGGACATATTCACACAGGTGCACGACTACAAAAGATAAACAGAAATAGTAACAGGTAAAACAGAGAGAGCTAGCAGGCTATTGTGTGCAGATGTAGTAAATATAGACTATTTTCATGCTGAATGCAAAATAAAAATATTAACAGATATCACGCAAATAAGAACAGTTCGTTAACTAATGATGCCTTAAAACGTAGAGCTTTTTGTTTCCTCGCTTGTTTTGTAATTTAATTAGACGTAAAAGACACATACGCTGGCATTCGTTTTCCACAGCTAACCACGTTCACTGTCAACAAGTATAAAGAAACGGCAGGATATTTCTATAAAGTATTTGTTAAAACTGTGAACTAGTTAAAACCAAAAGACAAAAATAATCGTTGTATTTCAGCTACACGTAACAAAGTATCATTACGTCCACTCTGTTTACATATACGGACGCGAAATAAGATCTTATTTTAAGACTAAATTTATGAAATGCTCTCCTGAAGTTATATCTGAATAGGTATTTAATTGAAGTATTTAAGTGGCTAGTAGACAAACTGAGTTCATGTTTTTCTGTACTGTGCCGTGTTGACTATTTAAGTTGGCAAAGCATTAACTCTGTTAGAGTATCAAGTGTGATGAAGCATCACAACAGGTCTCGAAAACAATATAGTTTGAAACACTTCAACTAACTGGCCCAATGCAGATCAGTAGTAAGAAGCACGTGTAATCTCATTCTTGTTACACTTCGCATGAAGATGCTCTTTGATCAATATCGGAGGTCATCAGGTCAGCTGAATGCTAATAGGTAAAGTTGTAATTAAACCTCTAATCACAATATTCATCTATGAAACCATTTAATTCATTCGACCATTATTCATGTTAATATGGAGCGTAATACAGAGGAGATAATTTTAAAATAATACCTTGATCTACATAAATTATATGGAATATATAATGTCTTGTTATAAAACAGGCATAAATGGAAGTTCTGAGAAAAAGTCTTTAAATTTTTAAACCTATTTGCTCAGAAAAAAGCTTTCTAGGATTTATTTTACTGGTCAGCTAAGAAAACGAGTAATCATACTGTTGAAGTTTCCTAGTATTAGTTTTTTATGACATTTCTACCAAACAGTTGATAATTCTGATATTATTTTTAGTATACATTAATTATGCTTTCAGATTTTAACAGAAAACAATATTAACTGACACCTGCTAAGGAACAGTAAGTTTATGGACTTACTGTGCTAAAATCAGGGGCTCGATTTCCAAAGGGAGAGAAAACCCAGATAGCCCAAGTTGTAGCTTTGCGCAAAAAGACCAGAATAATTGACATGTTTCTTCGCTATGTATTCATAACGGGACTTCTTTCACAAATTATATCTTCTGCAACCACTGAAACTTTGTCCTACAAAATTTCCACACACACACTTTCTGGATGCTTTATTAAGATTGCCACACATGCATCTTTATAAAGTACACTACTCGTTTGTGTATACACAAACTAATTGTGTCAAGAAATTGTTTGTTGTCTCTAACTGGATGCGGGCAATCATATTATGTACAAAGAGAACGATTAAAAACCTTCCCGACTTTTAACAAGGAAATTAGTGAATAACTTACTAATTAAATATCATTTCTTTAAACATCTGTTTAAAGACACATGTCACTATGGTCAACAACTGAGGTATAGCCCGTCAAATATGACGAGGCAAATCCTATTACTATCAGTTAGATTAACAACTTCTAATATGCAGAAAAGCTAGCGAGTTTTGGTATAAAGAAGCATGTGTAATATCATTGATGCCTACAATGGCTTTTATGTCATATTGCTTAACAACAAAAGTACAACCTAATACTGTTGTTAGTCTATGTACTGAAATATATAGACAACAAACGCTGGAAAAATATTTGTTGATTTCTTAATTTAGAATCTCCATTGATTAAAAAGGTTTGTTTGTTAGTTAAAACGTTGGTGATATAACAGAAAATAGATTAATTCAGAGACAATTTAAGTTTAAAATTCAATGGATATATTTTTATTTGCATCATAAATTTTATGCACCAGGCTAGGTGATCTCACAAAACGTCCTCACATTAGACTTCTCATATCAACACTTACTACACCTGAAAAATTTCGCAAAATCACTATCACGACCTCCTTGCAGTCCTGTCACTAAACTCGTGATGGGAAAACAGTTATCAAACTATTCTATTGGGATAAATGCATTTGAGCTTTTATGATTCCTCATATTTTGAGAAATCAGGAGTGACGTGATACACACTAAGGCACTAAGGAACATTGTGGCTATCAACCACAGGCAATAAACATTGCTTCAGTTTGTTGATTCACAAGAGGACTTTGATCCTGCTAATGTTGTTGTACCAGTGTAAACCACTGGTAGTGGTGCAATGATGTGGAAAACTTTCTCTTGGCATGTGTCAGACCTTTCGATCCTTTTGAACGACAATACAACAAATCACTGAACCAATAATATCCTAAACTAGTTCGAAGTGCGTGATTATTTTTATGGTACAAGTCCCTTACATAAAATATAAAAATGTGGGATATGCCTATTTTTGTTCATTTTAAGGGACTTAAAAAACATTAAATAAACCTGTAGTTCTGGGGATTTTGATTAATTAATTAGCCTTGCTTTGACGAAGTCGCAAGGACTTTGGTACAAAGATACTTTTATACAGGCAACGCAGACTGCTAAAATAAATATTGGACTGGCTCCCTTTTAGTAATTATAAGGGGATTTGTTTTAACAATTAATCCGCCATAGATCGGTCAACTTACATGGGTTTAGTACAAATATTCCTTTTGGACGTCCCATTCAGAGATGTAGACAGTTTTTGATTTTTCTAGCATAAAAATTGTCCACTTTGAGTTTGCGTGGGGAGTGCATGTTCCATTCGCCCGCGAATGTGAGCTTCTTTAATATTTGACATTTGTTTTCTATTCAAGTGAGCACTGTTGTCTTAAATTGGAAATAATTTATTTTAATCATTCTTCTTAGCAATAAAAATCAAATAATAACCTCAATTCAGTAGCTTTCAATTTTTGACCTGTCTTCTTAAAATAAAAATCTTCTTTTTTAAAAACAGAAGTAAGACCTTAATAGAATAGACAAAGATGTGTACGTGTTCTATTATAATAGCTCATAAGATCATTGATTCTAACATGTACTTTTTTTTGCCTTTTCTTGATTTATTGTCGAAACATCCGTTGGGTCTGCATGTAAAAATAATTACCGAGTTACTTAATAGTTTCTAAGGAAACAAAAGGCTCAGTTTATAAGTCTGAAACACGTGTGTTCACAGTGTCTAATCAGTCGTTACGTACCAACAAAATATAAAAGTTATGACCATACTAAACCAATATAACCTCAGTATAAAGGACCAGCAACCAGATTTCTGTGTAAGTTAAGAACAACGTTGTTGGGCTTGTCTCTAGTTACTTGTGATTTGTCATATATATTACGTTGTTATGAAAACCTTTGAGAGATATACTATTAATCAATGCATAGGACTCTGTTTAAGCAATAGAAAGTCAAGACTAAACGATCTGTTTTTAAGAAGTGATTTGATTACACGGTTTGATCAGTGTGAATAGATTTAAAACCAGTAAGGTCAAAACAAAAATAAAACACATATATCCATCAGCTTTTTCCTGATAAAAGGAACAGAATTAAATAGCTATTTTATGTTGGATGCAGTTGTAATATGACCCTCAAATAGTTATACCAATTTCTTCACAAATTAATTGTATTTTGATGATGAGATTAGCCAATATTTTAACAACTTGAGTAGACATCAGAACTACAACAACAACAACAAATTTATATATGTATATGATCGTATACACACACACACATACATATGATTTGCACATTCATCGTGCATTCTCTATACTATGTGTCATTTCATCATCTTTAACAATCGAAACCTTTTCGGTCATTTAGTTTACTTCTATGCATTTTTTTTAAAAAGCACTTGGTCCAGAATCAGTAGAATATCTTTTTACAAGTGTGATTTTATATCTCTCTTCATTTCTTGGATCAAGTGTTATTTCTTATGTTAGCGACAAGATACAAACGTTGGGGCTGATATTAGAATGTCTGTTTGTTTGTTTGAAGTCAAGCACAAAAAAAAAGCAATGGATTATCTCTGCTCTGCCTACTACGGGTATCAAAACCAGTATTCTTGCACTGTAAGTCACAGAAATTCCGCTGTCCCACTGGGGGACGGAATGTCTGAAACTGCCATTGTTAAGATGTATATTACATGATGACGCCAGCAAGCCAAGAAAAAACAACAACAAAAATCTCATGGTTTTTTGCAGAATAACGTCTAATTTATAGATCTTTCATACTTGGCTTTTGTCGAAACCGGTTGTTCAGAGATTCAACTCGAAGGGTAAAAAGCTAAGATATACTTACTGATTCAGAAGAGTTTTTTTTTAATTTCGCGCAAAGCTACACGAGGGCTATCTGCGCTAGCCGTCCCTAATTTAGCAGTGTAAGACTAGAGAGAAGACAGCTAGTCATAACCACCCACCGCCAACTCTTGGGCTACTCTTTTACCAGCGAATAATGGGATTGACCGTCACATTATAGCGCCCCCACGGTTGAAAGGGCGAACATATTTGGTGCCACGGGAATTCGAACCCGCTATCTTTAGATTACGAGTCCAATGCCTTAACCACTTGGCCATTCTGGGCGATGATCCAGTAGAGACGATCGTACCGTAATTTTGTCTACACAAGTCAGTACATTTGAGGTTTGTTTGTTTTTCTCGCTGTCCTTGAAAGATAGCCAATCTGTTTATTTTTCAGGCATATTAAACCCTTGTTGTTATTAGCAGGTGTGTCCTATACTTGTAGAAAAATCAATTAACCTGAGAATACCATATATAAATATTTTAAAATTATGTTTTAGAAGCCGCGGCCAAATACTTCTGTTACGCGATCTTTTCTAAATTCAAATTTAAGAAACCAAGCTGGCTTCTAGTATTAATAGTTCTTAGGAAAGTAATACTGAAATACTTGGAAAATACATTACTTCCCAAATAAACAGTCTGAAGAAGATAATAACTCTGAAATTCGTAGAGAAAAAGTGGCTTTCAAAATGACTAGTTCAGTGGAAAACAAAACTAAAAACTCCAAAGTTCAAGAGCTCGAAGATATTTTTATTGAACTTTTAAGCAGATAAACTGGTTTTCAAAATAAACATTTCGAAGGAAGAGCTGTCTTACATTGTCATCAGTGAGTAAAAATAAAATACTAAAATTATCAGATGATGCTTTGATTTCCAGGACTCACTGTACCAAGGAACGAAATACTACAAATATAGGCTAAGAAAATTGGTTTAACGTTTAGAACCTACAAATATGTATAGTGATATATTTACCAGCGATAAAATGAATCTATAGGAGTAAAAACAGATTCTACCTGAGATTTAAACCTATTGAATGAAGGTAATAACCAATTAAGTCACCAAATCTAGTGATCAGCGACTCTCAATTTTCAGTCTATGACTTGTAAAGACGTAAATCTGAGTGACTTTTATCCCTGTTTGGTACATAAAATTATATGTAAAAGAGAAATTTACAGTTAAAAATATTACTTTTTTCTTTCTACAACAGAAAAATTATTTTTAAATACAAGTAGTCACGATTTTGGATTTACATAATTTGGTATAAGATTCTATACTTATATGATTGGTCTCTGATAAGACGATCAATGTTTTTATTTATTCAGCTTTCTCTGTCCACTGTGGAGAATCGAACAACGAATTTTAGGATTGTAAATTCGCAACCTTACTTTTGAACAACCAGAAAACATCGAGAAAAGAAGAAAATTGAACCTAGAACCTAGAATGTAATTCACATGTTTAAGTGCAGCTGAATAGTTGTGTTAGCTCAAATATATTAGTGCTTTTAATTATGCTGCATAATAATTAAAATAAATAGACATGGTTTATGCTTCTTCGCATGGTCTATTCAAAATATTTAAAGTTTTCATTTACTATTGTTTTTTAGGTTTAGTGCTTTATACAGATTATTTTGATAGAGTAATGTATAGGTAATTAAGGTGTTAATTAAAAGCAGCAAGTTCGCAAGCCTTCTCTTTCCTTTTATTTTTGTACATAAAGTTGCACAAAGTAAAACATCATATACATGGGCTACTTATATTACAAGTACTTTGTGATCGTATGAAAAGTTCCCGGCATGGCCAGGTGATTAAGACCCTCGACTTGTAATCTGAGGATCGCGGGTTTGAATACCCATCACACCAAACATACTCGCCGTTTCAGCCGTGGTGGCGTTATAACGTTGGTAAAAGAATAGCCGAAGAGTTGGCGATAGGTGGTGATGACTAGCTGTCTTCCCTCTAGTCTTACACTACTTAATTAGGGACGGCTAGCGCAGATAGCCCTTGTGTAGTTTGGGCGAAATTCAAAACAAACAAACCAAACAACAGTATGAAAAAGAGTCTAAACGTACTTTTATAGAAGGAGAAAAACCTAAGTCTAATTTATTCATTTAAACGAATATAACAGAACGCATATACCTTACGAAAAGGACCACTATTTAAAATTTACATTTTATATAATCAAACAAAATATAATTAAATTGTTCTGAGAAGGTGCAGAATCTAGATATCTTCGCAACACTAACAAATGTGTGAACTGCCAAACTGTTATCAACATGATGACTTTGACTTTTTAAGTTATGATTTATATTGGCACCAATACATTCATGATTAGCAATGAAATGATGAAATAAATGAATACTACGTGTTTTAATTACAAAAATAAGGTATGTAGACAAACAGGCAGTGAGTGTACTTTATATTTTTAACGTAACAAATATATACTTGTATAGTGTTATTTATACCTATTAATATAAGTTTGTATTAATAAATATAAATAACGCTGTGCCAGATATTTTACTCTCTACACTTTAAAAATATATGACGTAACTCTCTGTCTATTTATTAATATAATATCAATACACAATTTTCGTTTTCTGAACGCTCCCAGTTGTACAGCAGTTTGCCTGCGGACTCACACCGCTAAAAACCGGGTTTCGATACCCGTTGTGGGTAGAGCACAGATAGCCCTTTACGCAGCTTTGTGCTTAATTCTAATAGAAAAAAAAAACTTTTCTGAACAGGATCATGTCTTGAATTCACAACGACAGAAGAATAAAATATGGGTTGAGTGCACTCACCTTTCTACCTGAGCTTAAGATACGATAAAGTCAACATTGGTTCAGAAAGGGACAAATTAGTTCAGGTTAAAGGCCGGGCGGGTCGGATTTCTTTTGTTTGTAAATCGACAAAATAATGTCAACAGTACCAGTTTAGGAATCGCATAAAAAGGGGGAAGACGTATCATAACATCTCAACATAAAATGAAAGTACGTGCCTATATTCTTCATAGACAGGAAGTTGAAGCTGTCTGTTAGCTTTGTGATGCGGGATAAAGAGTCCAGGAATTTTGTTTTGTGACATGAATACGAATGAAATTATATTTTGGGTTATTCAGTATTAAAATGACACAACTATTTTTTGATGAATTTTTATATGTCTTATGAATATGCTCCATTTGTTTGCTTATTTTATGATCGTCAGCTTAGTTGTGTATGATGTAACAATAATAAAACGATACACACGTATATAGTGTATTTAAATATTATATATGAAAAACACATCTAAAAAATCGGATAGTCTGTCTCCATGTTTCTACGTACTTTTTAATCACTTGATTCGATAGGTTAGGTATTAAGGTCAATTATATACGTACAGTTTTAAGTGTGCTTCCGAGAAAAATAACAAGAAGCAGAGAAATATGTTTTCTTTCTTCAAATGATTTAAATAACGAATATAACAAGTGTATGTATAATTAATCATCACCTGTTGACCAGAGTGTAAAGAAAAATGGGAGTTTCTTTTTTAAGGTAATAGATTCGAATATTGAATAAAAGGCACATTATGTCATGTCAAGAATTTCCTTAAGTATGTCATATATTAAAATCGCTTTAGTATACAAAAGTGAGTCTTCTATGCAAAAAAAAAATGCTGTGTGACCTCTTTATAGTTATGTTAAATCAAATAATTTTTGATAATGATCTATCAAACCGTGGCAGTTACGTCACTAATGTAGGCTTAAGAAATATTTAACAAAGCTCAATAGCAGAAGTTTTCAGAGTTGCATTTCATACAGAAATTGTATACCAGTTCTCTTTGTAAGTTTTTACTTATTCTTAATAATCAAAAAAATTCTGAATAAAATATGTTTCCTAGGACTGATATACACATATTTATACCATCTCTGTTTCATCTGCCACTGATAAAAGTAGAAACTTAGATGTCTGCTTCCCCACAAATATTTACTCAGGATAACTTTAACAAATAATGTGATTAATAAATCCTAAGACACGCCTTATTTAATAAATATCATCATAATATAACGTTTCACAGTATACATTTGGGTTATTCTGCGGTGTCCATCGTGGGAATTCGAAATTCGGATTTTAACGTTATAATTCCGTAGACTTATCGCTCTTCCACTGGGTGACTGTGGTGTACGAAATCAGTGATTATGAAATATGGTTTGAATTTAAGGGAAGAAATACTCATAGTTATTGATTTCAGAGAAAAATTCTATACTTTATCATGATACAAAGATAAAAGCAAAGAGTTTCAAATATATACAACTGAAAGTCATAAAGTTTTACAAATATAAATTTAAAAAAATCCCAATAGTTGGTATAATCAGCAAAATAATGCCATTAAAACATACACGTTTGTTACGACGAAAGCTGTTTTTGAATGTTTCGTAATGCAAGTCCCCCACTGGTACAGAGGTAAGTCTACGGATTTACAACGCTAAAATCAGAGGTTCGATTCCCTTCGGTGGAATCAGCAGATAGCCCGATGTGTGTTTACTATACGAAAACACACAAACACTCATGATACAAAGATCTCGTTGTACACGAACGTCACGTTTTTTGCTCAACTATTTAAGCAAAATCATCATAAAAAGACACAAATTTAACTTACAAAATCTTCTCCAAATCATATATACATATTTTTTTTTGTGAAAATTAATATCAAAAAGTGTGATAATTACAAAATTCAAGATTAAAACCAAAATAGCTGGTAAAAACGGATCTAATAAAGCAACGTTTAACTAAAGTCTACAACAAGAAATAAGATATGGGAAACTGCTTTTAGAACTAAGCCTAACGATAAAGTGAAACATATGATGATGAAACTGAACTTATAAAATTTACCAACTCGGTCAGCAATAAATATTTTCAGCCCTTTCTAAAATTGCTTTGATCAATTTACTGAACGCTGCATGTACACGCATATATATATTAATAACAATGTTTATTAAACTGATAAATTAAATTGTCACACCCAGTGTTCCTTGAAAGCTATACAATTTGGGGTTCAATCCTTGCGGTAGGCACAACTCAAACAATCTATTGTGTAATTCTGCGGTTGACAACAAACAAAATATACTAAATTCTAAATGTATAATTAGTTTTACCAACAAAAAAGACCACAGTAGCACAACGCTAAGTCTGAAGGTTTATAATGCTAAAAACCTGGTTTCGATACCCACAACGTAGATAGCCCAGAGTTTAGTTTCGTGCTTAACTAAAAACAAAATAAAGAATCTGATTTCCTATGTTAAATTTAACTAAACATACTTTTGTTAATCCATCTAGTAGCTGAATGTAAATCGTGTGGCATCTGGTTATGTATAAAGTATTTTAAAATAATCAATTGCAATTTTGAAGAAAGTGGTCATAAATTAGTTAAAATCGCAATAACTAGGTCATAAAAACTTAATAGCAGTAATTTCACGTATAGGAATGGAGTTATAAGTTGAATCTTTAAAAATCGTATTTCAAAAGCATATTTTGAGATTTCATTCTATTCTTATTCTTAAATCTAATTTCAGGAAAATTTTCTACACATAAACTAACGTTTTAATACAAGACAAAAGCACAAGAGACGGCGCTAATAACTTATGGTTGAATTATCCCTCCCACACGCCAGAGCATTGAAAGTACGTTTGTCGTTCTTCGAACAACCAAAAATAATAGGTTCAGTTTTTCCGTATTAAATCATGTTCAAAATGTTGATGGCCTCACCTGTACGATCTTTCGCGTCGGTTCCAGCCTATTATGAGAGGATAGGGCATCAATTCGTGAGATTCCTTGAGGTAGGACGTTGACACCATAAGCAAGTACGTTAACACTATTGGACGCACTCAATACTCCAAGACAAACGTTCATTTGATTTTTTTAACAAATTCGAAAATAACATATAACGGTAAATCATTATGTACGTCTTGCATTTCTGTCTAGCTCAAGAAATCAAATCTCAACGTTTTTGAACCTTAAGATAATTCTGAAGCTCTGCTATTTTTAATATAATTCATTTCATTTCCACTATATTTTATCCAGCTTTTCTTTCTAAATAAAATTATGTCATTTGTTCTATTCATTGGACTTAAATTCAATGGAGTACATCATTTCCACACACATAAAAAAATGAAAACAGTTTTATTTATTTATATTCGAAGTATAATATTCAATCCTTAAATTTCCAACTATTTTAATAAGTATATCCTCGCGATGTTTTTATTTTAAGCTTTAATATTTCTAACAGGATTTAGTAGTAAAGTATGGTTTAGGTTTAGTATAATTTATATAAATAGTTTAGTATTTAGTATATATGTATATATATATATATATACAGATACATGCGTAAATATTAATCAGTTTGATATTTCTCGGACGAAAAATGCTGTTTGAAAAATCTTCAAAACAGAAAAACTGATTCATTAGACTCAGTACTTGATTGCTGCTAAAAACGGGATCAAAAGATAAAAGGAAAACACCATACTGCTAGAGCTGTATTATTTGTTAATATACACTACTAAAAGATTCAATTCGAAACACAAATTAAGCTCTCTTAGTTCAGTCATATTAAAGTAAATATGGCAATCTATGCTTGCTTGCTTTTGTTACATCCTACTCAAACATTTGTTACATAGTTTAGATTAACTCTCCAATTATTCACTTATAAATTCATGCAACTAGGTTATACTAACAGATTCTATAACTTTTTATCAAACTGGCTCATTTACTTACGAGCTCAAAACTGTAACACTTGCTAGAATATGTTTTAGTTTTCCTGCTGTCACAGTTTTATTTTACTGAATAGAGTTAGAGTTTAAGAGAAAAAAATATTGAAGTGATATTACTTGGACTCAAAAGGTAAAAATGATATTATTATATTTTACTATTTTACATTAAGCCTAACATGAAATTTGTGACCAAATATTTTATTTGATTTCTCTTCCAACTTTCAATGAATGCTATTATAAAATAACCAGACATACTGAATGGAAATATATACTTGTTTGACATTATTTATATTACAATAGTTATAAAGTAAACATAATATACGTAAGTTATTTTTATGTAATAAAATCTCAGATTTTCCCTGTAAATATAGATGTTTTATTTATGATGTATGCTTGTTGTTAATTCTTATTAAGGGCTGGGCATGGCCAGGTGGTTGGGGCGCTCGACTTGTATTCCGAAGGTCGTGGCTTCTAATCCCTGTCACACCAAACATGTTCACCCTTTCAGCCTTGAGAGCGTTATAATGTGACGGTCAATCCTACTATTCATTGGTAAAAGAGTAGCCTAAGAGTTGGCGGTGAGTGATGATGACTAGCTACTTCTCTCTAGTCTTACACTGCTAAATTAAGAACGGGTAGAGCAGATAGCCCTCGTGTAGCTTTGCGTGAAATTCAAAAACAAAAACAAACGTTTTTTATACTTGTCTTAATACTGATTGAGCACAGCATGTACAGTGAAACACTGGATACAAAAAATAATATATCGAATATTATTAGAACGAAGTAAATTGTTAGACGGAAAAACTTTGTTTTTTTATCAATTTTTTATTGCGTTTCAAATGTTACCAGTTTTGGTTTTGGATATTGTTTTATAAAAGCAGTATTTTATTTACTGTATACATGAGTGTCATAGAAACAAAAAGCGTTCAAAACTATTTATTATATACTATAGTACTAGATAAACGTAACTTTGTTACCTAACATCGCCAAATAGTAAGGCCATTCGATTCACAACTGACGAACTGCAGGAAAGAAACTCATTACCGAACATGTTCACGCTTACCACCATGAAGGTCGTCATAACATGAAGGTCAATCCCATTATTATATGGCAAAGAATAGCTAAAAGGTTGTTAGTAGCGATGAGTAGTATTGACTTGCTGCCCTTCCTCTGATATATCAAGTTATCGACTACAAGCGAAGACAATTCTCGTATAGCTTTGCACGAAATATAACAAATAGATCTAATTTGATCTGAAATAATTGTTTTACAGTATTACACCGAACAGCATGAAGAGGAAATTAACAATATCATATTATTGAAGTTATATAAAGAGTGTGTTGTTAATGGGAGAAAGGCTGAAACAACATTGTTCTTTTAATAGATTTTTAAGGACATATTTATAATAAACTTGTGGAGAACAGAAGTATTGCAGTGTTCCATATTTGTCACAAAGACAAAATCTGACACCATTCATATCTAAAATTCTCAGTGTTTTGAAAAAAAAAATAGATACTGATTACTGAACATTCTCGAGAGCTATCTGCGCTAGTTGTCACTAATTTATCAGTGAAATATCAGAAGGAAGGTGTCAATCAACATCGCCCATTCTTGGGCTAATCCTTTATCAATGAATGTTGGATAGACCTTCACATTTTAACGCCTCTATGGCTGAAAGGAAGAGTATGTTTGGTGTGACAAAAATTTAAAACCACTATCCGTAGATTTCGAGTCGAGTGCCTTAACCACCAAGCCATACCAAGCCTTTACAATGAGAGCTAAAAGCAGTTCATATTTGCTTAAACTCCTTCTTTATGTGTAACAATCAAACTCTCCCAAAATAGTCACCTGGAGGGACAGCGGTTAGTTTACGGAATTACAACGCCAAAATCTGGAGTGAGTTCGATTACCCACGGTAGACTCAATAAATAGCCCAATGTGACCTTGATCTACAAACAAACAAAACAGTTTGTTTGTTTTGTTTTTTGAATTTCGCACAAAGCTACTCGAGGGCTCTCTGTGCTAGCCGTCCCTAATTTAGCAGTGTAAGACTAGAGGGAAGGCAGCTAGTCATCACCACCCACCGCCAACTCTTGGGCTACTCTTTTACCAACGAATAGTGGGATTGACCGTCACATTATAACGTCCCCACGGCTGAAAGGGCGAGCATGTTTGGCGCGACGGGGATGCGAACCCGCGACCCTCAGATTACGAGTCGCACGCATTAACACGCTTGGCCATGCCGGGCCACAAACAAAACAAAAGAAGAAAACTGACTCCTAAGACAAACAATTAATAAACTTCGTAAATTACTGATCAAGAATAATTAAGACGTTTGACTTAAAACCTTTTTGACTATAAAGTGTACAAAATATACAAATAAAATTTATTGACATTTTCTTTTGTTGGATGAATTCGTTTGGATTATTTGATAAAATAACGCAAAGTCCAGTTCTCTTAATGATAACATAAAGATTTTATGCTTTCGATAAATTATAAAGTAAGCCTACTGTTCGCTGATAAGAGTAGGTTTGCATTAGACTCAATTATAAACACTTCACTTAAATGTTACTTCTCCCATACATATGTGAAAATTTCTGGTATCTCCTTTTCTACGCCGACACACAAATCCAGTATTTACAAAGCTGAACTAACCAATTAAATAACAATATCAATATATCAGGTGCTTGGGTCTCAGCTTAATTAGTAATAAGAACTTTGAATGAAAGTAAAGAAAATAATACGTCAATCACATCGTGTTTGTTAGTACAAGATATTCAGACCGGCTGGTTTACGACAGAGTACTACTTGAGGTGCTACTTGTGCGAGGGCTGTTCAAAAAATACGCGGACTGACGTCATAAAACAAAATGTACTTTATTTAGAAGTTACAGGTCTGGAACCCCTTCAAAGTACTCTCCTCCCCAACGCACACACTTATTCTGAGTGCTGAATTTCGCAGCAACGCGGTACATCTTCACTTTTTCGGTCAAAATCTCGTATGAAGATCCAACTGATATCCCACACTCTTCAGCAAGCTCCCTGACAGTCAGACGTCGATTTGCCCGCACCAGGGTGTTGATTTTGTCGACGTGTGGGTCGTCAGTTGACGTGGAAGGACGTCCAGGACGCTCATCATCTTCAATGGACTGTCGACCATCCTTAAAACGTTCATGCCACTTGAAACATGCCGTACGCTTCATAGCAACATCACCGTAAGCCGTGTTAAGCATAGCAAAAGTTTCAGTCGCAGAGTTTCCAAGTTTAACACAAAATTTCACAGCAAGTCGTTGCTCCTTCAGGTCATTCATTCTGAAATCCGCCAAACGAAAAAATCGCACTTCACTTAAAACCGCGTAGCTAATACACAAATGAAGATATCTGCAATCGGAAAATGACGTCGTAATCAGCTGATCTGTGAGAACCTAGCGACACCAAGCGGATTCCCCTGGAACCAACTGAAGCCGCGCAATTCAAACAGTCCGTGTATTTTTTGAACAGACCTCGTATGAGCGAACCGCTTGACAACAACTTTTACTTCGTGAAATGGACTAAGTTGGTAAAACGTAATTTTTTAACATTGTTTATTTATGTCACAACACATCAAAATTAGAGTAAAGATTTTTACCATTATACAGTTTATTTATTTTAACGGTATACATATATCATTGATTATTATATTTTTTTTAATGAACCTGCTTACTTTTCAAGAAAACTGATGAACCAGCAAACTGGTCAAGTGACTACAGCGTCGACTGGAGAAGAACGTAGTAGTCAACAGACAATTCGGCGACAATTCATCTGCCAATAATATCACCACTTGGTAACAAACTCGTTGACATACCAGTAGTATTGCCGATAATAGGCTAAGCAAGTGCTTATGGCTATCGAAGTAAATTAATTAGCTCAACTCTTTGTCAGGACTGTAGCTTGCGTAATTTTTAGTTTTTGTTATAAGACATAAAATATACATTAAATATCAATTTTTTATATTATTCGGTTCATTTTCGGAGTATAAATCCAATACTTCACAAACTTATTTCGTCTCTATCAAATCATTGTATTTTGTATTTATCTATTCAAAATGCAACAAATTACTCATATACGTTGTAAACCTGATTTATGTACATGTAAACATGGTTACATTCCCTTAAGTAAACGTAAATATAATAACAAACCCATCTCATGACACAATTGTCAACAATCTACTGTTGACAAATAGATTTTTCGACTAGTTATGTTTCAACAACTTGCGCAACTATGACACCTAGAAAACTTACCAGTTGACAAATCAATTCATATTACTAGAGGGCAGGCTTAGGATTATTTTTCCTAAATCAATCTATTATTTTTCTCAGCCCATCAAGGATCACTGAAGGTCTTCCCATGTGTGATCATGTCATCCTAACAGATGAGTGCAACATTCCATAATAGCTTATAGCAAACACACTTCATGAGTCGTTCCAATGTGTAATTGCAATATATAACCAGAATGATAACATAATGAAATGTTATGACCCATTACCTGCAATAAAGGTCGCCAATTCTTGACTTGCTTTGTGGATCAGCATTTTCCAGTGTCAGTTCTTTAGATCCAATAATGAAACATGGATCAAGCAATCAGAGGGAGCTACTCCTTAGTAGTGGGTAATCTCACCTTGTGGAAACATACTTTTTCTTCACAAATATTACAGGTGATGTCTAAAGATTAGTAGTCAATTATGTTACTCGTTGTTCTTCCATAATTTTTATTCCATTGAAAACCCACAAGCATGATTTTCAAATCAATGTCATCAGGCCAACTGATGTATCATAACTGCATCTCCGGTATCTTTCCTACGAGATATTTGTCTGACTTCTTATGTGAGGCACATTGGAGAAAAGGCATTAATATTCCATGAGCAAGGTATATAATTTCTGTTATTAATCAGTTTTCACAGCTCTGATTTTACAGGCCCTATGATTCTTCTGTACTTCACTGATATCCTTTTGTATCTTTTCATTACATCTTTGAAGTTATTTCATACTTCACTTTTCACTTCATTAATCTCACTTTCCTTTTTGCTTGGATCACGCTCTCCTTTATTTTGCTGTTACAATCCTTCCATAAATTTTCTATGATTTCGTCGATCGATCTTCGCTTCAATCAAACTGATATCTGTTCGTAATTATTCCTTCTTCTAATTCTTTTATTCTTTTATTGTCTGTTTATTTTTTATATTTTTTAATCTGTTGTCTTTTTCTTAATATTATTTACATTATTTTCTAATTTCTATGCTCCTATTGGCTTAGCGATGGGCCTGAAAGCTTATAACTGTAAAAACTGGATTTCGATATCCGTGATAAGTAGTTCACAGATAAGGTAACAGCAAGTAAAATGTCCATTGAATTAATACTAATCTCGCTTCAAGCATGTGTCCTCATCTTGAAATACAATGTTAATATTATTTTTACCAAAAGAACCTACGTCTGGCATCAGTTTCAATTGTTTCAGTTCTTGAGTGGGTTCTTTTGGATTGTTTTGTAAAAATAATTCGAGATCTAGTTCACTTAATTAAAATAGAAATGTTGTCTATGATTTCTTCTCTAATAAGTTTTACAAGTTCACGTAACGAAATGTTACATCTAAGTTTACAATAAACAATAATACAACACATTCATTCACTTGAAAACTTTTTCCGTGAAGGTTCTGGCCCAACATGGCAAGGTAGCCAAGACATTCGACTCAAAATCTGACAGTCGCGGACTCGAATCCTCGTCGCACCAAACATACTCGCCCATTCTGCCGTGGGGGCATTATATATGACGGTCAATTCCACTATTCGTTGATAAAAGAGTAGCCCTACAGTTGGCGGTGTGTTGTGATGACTAACAGCCTTCCCTCTAGTCTTACACTGCTAAATTAGGGACGGCTAGCGCAGATAGTCCTCTTATAGTTTTGCGCGAAATTCAAAACAAACTAAACCAAACCTTGAGTGGCTTTGGGAAAAATAAAAAACAACAACAACAAATAAAAAAACACACGGTTTTCTCTCTTCTCTGCTAATGTTTTCATCCAAATACAAAACTGAATTAAGCCTAACGAACTCAAACAAATAATATCTCACTAATTTAGACCCATTATAACTTACTAATATATATCATACTCAACCGTTTAATGTAACGGACTCAATAATCGCGTTTTAAACTGCTCAATCTGTTGTTTTTTTTAATTTTTAAATCATGCGTATGTGTGACGTCAAACTTTTCTCTGGCGAGACAACAACACAAACGCCTAAATTAAAAACGTATCAATAATATGTAATACTTAAACATACGTTTTAGAAGTAAGACTATACTACCAGGAGAGAATTATGTTCTTTCGAATTTTACATGCTTCTGGTAGTACTTAACATTTTGTCAGTTCAATGTAACATCAAGTTCAGTTGCAACATTTTTTTCATTCATTAATCTTGACATCAAAATCGTCCAAATTATCATATGTTTTAGAAATACTCTATGAAATATGAGTTTAAAATCTTAAATTTAGTAATTATTTGGTTTTGGGTTTGAATTTCGCGCAAAGCTGCACCAGGTCTATGTGCTCTAGCCGTCCCTAATTTAGCTGTGTAAAACTAGAGGGAAGGCGGCTAGTCATCATCACCCACCGCCAACTCTTGAGTTACTCTTTTATCAGCGAATAGTGGGATTGACCGTCACTTTATAATGTCCCTATGGCTGAAAGGGCGAGCATGTTTGGTGTGACAGGAATTCAGTAACTAAAAGATAACCACTTCAGCAAAACATAAATCTTAGATTAAGAAATTTGTTTTTGTTTTAGAAAAAAAAAGCCACATTGGACAATCTGCCACGTTCACCGCTGGGAATGAAACCGTGAAGTTTAATATTGAAAGTTCATAGACTTAATGCTGCCTCACTGGGGTACAAAAAGGTTTTAAGCATTAGATTTGTACACGTTTCTTTAAATGTTTAATGAGATTTGAAAAGTTTTCACTAAAATATTTCTTATCAGTAATCTTTTATTTTTTAACGCAATTAAATAACTTATAAAAAGTGGTAACTTTAATTATCACAGAAAATGAATTAGTTAGGTAATGAGCTTTATTTCGTTTCGGTTTTTGTTACTTTGTCGCTTAATACATACTACAAAATTATAGGATGTTTCAAACCAGTGAATCAGGATGTACAAATACAAATAAATAAAACTTTGCCGCTATTTTACCATTACGTCCCTAAAACATTATAAAACTTTTTTAAAACTTTGTCCTAAGGTTCAGTAGTAAAATAAGTACTAAGAATCTTAAAAAAAAAACTATAAGTTACCACTCAAATTGTGTAAGTGTTAATCGAATAGGTGTTAAGTCAACTGAATCTCGCTTCCTCTACAGGCCTGGCATGGCCAGGTGGGTTAAGACGTTCCACTCATAATCTGAGGGTCGCGGGTTGGAATCCCCATCGCACCAAACATGCTTGCCTTAGGGGCATTATAATGTGACGCTCAATCCCACTATTCGTTGGTAACAGAGTAGCTAAAGAGTTGGCGGTGGGTGGTGATGACTGGCTGTCTTCCCTCTTGTCTCACACTGCTAAATTAGAGACGGCTAGCCTTGATAGCCCTCGTGTAGCTTTGCACGAAATTCAAAAAGAAAAACAAACGTTTTTTATACTTGTCTTAATACTGATTGAGCACAGCATGTACAGTGAAAGGGTTGTGATGTGGGCACATTGGAGTGGGTTTTCCTTGCCATATAAATACGGAGGTGATCTAGATTTTAATATTTAAACTGATCCAGAGGCAGGAACATCAAAATTATTACTGTCTAGTGAATCACGTATAAATTCTGTGTATAAAGCCTGATATGTCTGAATCAGCTAAACCAATGATTCATTAGATTGCCCTCTTCTTTAAATGCTCTCATTCATTAACCCATTTAACACACTTGCCCATTTATCATGTCAAATATCAGCATGATTCCATGATGAACCCGCCTCTTGGCAGATGCAAAACAAGCTCTGAAACAGACTGTAGTAGTTTTCTATAATACATATTTACAAAACCTATTATTATAATAAAGTTAGATAAAACTTCTTTGGTCTATAATCTTAAATATAATCCGTTCTTCTGAAATGCACTCCTCCTCCTTTTATTAGCACGAGCCCTTCACACCATCAAGCAACATATATTTAAAGATGAAATGATGGCTGTTTGTGAGTTGTAAAGTCCATAATGAAAATTTATATTTGTAGCACTTTATCACATTATTAAGAAACAATGATCCATAACTTGAATTTTAGTGAAATTAAATTGCTGCATTTATAAAATGTAACAAATAGCGTGATTAGCTCTTCTTTGTATTTATATTTTTATTTATTTATTTTTTAAGAAACTTTGGATTATAACATCAACTATCGTGTGTCTTTTGGCCGAGAAAAAACAACAACAACAAAAACCTGCAGAACACACATCTGTCATGAACACTAATGACAACCGAGTGACATTTCACCTTCTATAGCTCGGACTTAAGTAATCCAAACTATCACATATTTTTAATGAATGTGCTTTATTGGACTATCACTTCACATACCACATTTTAATGCAATCCATTACTAAATACCCGAGATTTAACACCTTCAGTTTTGATTAAGTTACTTCCTACTGTTTTATTCGCATCAAAAGTATGGAAACTTTATGTGAGAGATAAACATACTTAAGTTTTATGGATTTTTTTTTCGATTTTTTTTACACTGATAGATAATTACAATCTACAATAAGGATCTCATTTGGTGTAAATATAAGCCATACGTGCAAAGTGATGTGCGTTGTTGATCTAACATTTTTACTCAAGCTTCATCTAAGAGTAAAAGTGTGTCGTTTTTTAATTGTTATTTTGTCATTCGAATTAAAGACGGATGATTTAGAACAATAATATTAGTAGGTGTAAGGATTTACAGATACTTAAGTACTGATTAGGCCCAGCAAACTAGATAAACAGTTTCTAGCTCAGGTTTTCAAAAGAATAATATGGGTTAACTGTTATTATTGATTGTTCACTGCTAACGTTTCATTACATATTTACTAAACATTATAAAATTTTCCTATTTAAGGAGAGTTTAGCGTTGCATGAGATTAGCTTAAGCAATTAGCATAAATAATCATTTTTAATACGGATGTACCGATTGCATAGAGGATTATGACAAAAACTTTAAATCTAAATTCCATGGCATTAGTGTTAAAAAATCTATTAATGCCGTTTTAGAGAGGAAACTACCTCCATATATTTTAAATAATCTGGTTAGCTCTTTAAAATAATAGTCTGTTCCAAACAATAGGGTTTCGATCTTAATGCTAAAGTGGGTTACTGTTACGTGTCACTCTCTTCTTTGTTATGTACTGAAATAAAGTCATGATATCTAATCATAAACACCTTAGGTTAGAAAAAGGAAAAAAATGTGAACTAAAAAGGATTTAGCACGCGACTTTAAGGAAGAAATCAAAATAAGCAATCAAACTGACAGCTACACTTATAACATTGACAAGAATTTTACATTAAATATTCAATAATTAGTTAGCTGGCCCGGCATGGCCAGGTGGTTAAGGTACTAAACTCGTTATCCGAGGATCGCGGGTTCGAAACCCCGTCACACCAAACATGCTCGCCCTTTCAGCCGTGGGGCGTTATAATGTGACGGTCGATCGCACTATTTGCTGGTAAAAGAGTAGCCCACGACTTGTTGTTGGGTGGTGATGAGTAGCTGCCTTCCCTCTAGTCTTGCACTGCTAAATTAGGGGCAGCTAGGGCAGATAGCCCTAGAGTAGCTTAGCAGTTAGTAAGTTAGGTGGTGTATTTTACTTTACCCACCATCATGCCCCAATTTGAACAATAAATTCGGCCTGACTAACTAATGAATGAAACTTCACTATAGAATTCTTATCTGTATTATAAATGTAGCTGTCAGTGTAACTGCCAATTTTGATTTCATTGCCTTAAGTCGTACGCTGTATCCTTCGTTTGGCCGCACGTTTCTTTCACACCTAAAGTGTTTGTGATTAGATTTATTTTGTCTCACTAAAACACAATAGAATTTCTCAGGATTATTTGTTTAGTTAGCAGTGTAAAACTAGAATGAAAGCAGTCAGTCACTACCACCCGCCGCCAACGCTTTTACTGACGAATAGTGTGATTGACCATCATTTTATAACGCCCCACGAAACCATGTTTGGTATGAAGAGGATTCGAATCCACTGCCCTCACATTACCAGTTGAGCGCCTAAACCAAATGGCCATGGTGAACCGACTTCTAAGGAGTGTGGTGTTTTTTTTTTAGCAAAGCTGCATCTGGCTATCTGCTGTGTTCACCGAGGAGAATCGAATCCTTGATTTTAGCGTTGTAAATCCGAAGACTTACCGCTGTCTCAGCGGAGGACGATTTCTAAGGAACTAATAGTACAGGAAAAATCTTTTGTGTGAAAAAAAAGCAAATTGATCTTATCATTTGAAGCTAGATTTCAAATATTTCGTCCACTTACATTTCACTATAGGCTTCAAACTACTGTATTATATATAGGCAACTCTTCTGTCTATAAAGTTAGTATAATTTTTATCCACGGCACAGCGGTTTACAGAATGATTCTGAGTGTTGTTGTTGTTTTTTGTTGGAAATTTAACATTGTAGAATTTTACGGTGGTTTATTTCCACTTTAAGGGTGTATTTAAGTATTAATGGTAACTGTCTTCTAACAACTGGCTGCAGACAACGAAAGGCAATAGAAGTTAAGATGTTCTAGGTTCAAGCACTGAACTCCCAACCCTAAACTTGTTCTCCTTAGTTGCTGGCGAGTTTGATAACAGCGTTGAGATTTTGTCTGATATCAGAATGTTCTCAACACATTTGGGTGTTATGACCACGAACATTATCCATTATGAAGAGGTCTGGTAATGGAAGAATAATTCAGAATTTTGATCTCATTATAATGTTGTTTTTGTTTTGTATATACATATATCGTCTAGACCGCCTACTCTGTACGTTGTACCCTAGTCAGTCGTATCACAATCATTTAATTCACTCTGCTCACTTAAACTCCAAGAAATATCTCATTGCCCACCTGTACAATGACCCATTGCAGAAAATTTCAGAAATATGACAAGCTGGCAGTGTTGTTTCATAGTTGCTATGCTAGGTTCAGCATAACATTAATGTATAGTTTGCATTTTGCAACGTATTATGTAGTTTAAGGTATATATTTACTGTTTTGTAACATTTAAAAAATATCATCATCTGATCTTCAGACGACTAGGTAAGCCATGATATTGAGTTAAAGGCCTCGTTGGTAGTCTAGTAAACATTTTATGACATATTTTGCTTTCACTCACTGATTCTTAGAATTCATCGCTAACTCTTCGGCTACTTGAAAGGTATTTGACTTTCATTCTTCTAATGCAACCATGACCCTAAATTACAGAGTACGATTTATTTTCTTTCTTTCTTTTTTTTTGTGACAATGTATAACCTATGGACCATCGGATCCACTATCCATCAGCTAATAACTAGGCCATGCCCGGCTTAAAAAAGGGATATAAAATTTAAGGAATGAAATATTTGATAATATTGGGCATTAACATATATATATATTACAATATATATACAATAATATTCAAATGATATTATTAATCTTTAAATGTTCTTATGATGCAAAGAAACCTGCCTTTCTACACGATAATCCGAATAAGAGTGCGTTGACTCACACACGAAAGATTTTGATAACGTTTAGCGAGTATAATAATATTTTTAAATACTTTATGAAATGGTCGTTTTGCAACAAGACTTAATCTATATAGAAATAAAATTTCCAATTTTAAATCTCTGTGTAAGACAGTAATTCATAATAATTTGTATAATAAAATATGTACAAGTATTTGTTTCATTTTGAGTAAGTTGTGGAAACGAGCGCCTGGAAACGTTTTCCTTGTTTGTTTTTTTAATTTCGCGCAAAGCTATATGAAGTCTATCTGTGCTACCCGTCCCTAAGTTAGCAGTGTAAGACTAGAGGGAAGGCAGCTAGTCACCCTCACCCACCACCACCACTTGGGCTAGTTTTTTACTGACGAATAGTGGAACTGATCGTGACATTATAATGTCCCCACGGCTGAAAGGGTGAGCATGTTTGGTGTGACGGGGATTCGAACCCGCGACCTTCGGATTACGAAACGTTCTGCTGTTAGATAGTAAATTAACTATAACATTTCATGAAAGATACAGTATAATTTTCCGTGTAGTTATTATTCTTTTAAAATAAATATCCAGAACTTTACTATTTTTCTCCATCTGTAAGAAATATTCTCGTTTACTGTAACTCCTCTGAGGACGTGATTATTGATAAGGAACAATATTTCATGACAGATTTGTCTCGTCGCTAACGTTCTATTTGTTAAAGTTGTCTTCTCATTAGAGTATGACAATATTCACAACATACTCGTAGCTTTCAACGCATGTCATTTTTATTCTAACATTTTTCTAACGCTAAACTCACTGATAATCCACATAAAACATATCGTTGTACAAGAATGATAAGACAACTTCAATATTTATCTTGTCACACGTAACGAGAATAGAAAATAAATTCTGCTGCACTGATTTAATCCATATGTATCTGGACTAATAAAATATAATTAATTTAGAGTGAACAAAGTTTGAATGTATACACAGTTTATGCTGATATGTTAATGCCTACTGCCATCAAATGGCAATCTTGCTCTTGACGATAGTGCTAAATATAGCAATGTGTTGAGGCCAAGAAAACTGCCAGGAAAGTCAGTCAGTCATAAAAAACAGGAATTGTAACTGTGTATTGAGTCAACTGTTTATATTAGATAAAAGTGTTCACGTTTTCAACGTGTAGCAATCACAGAACAAGGAACACATTTATAATCATCACCTTCATTAGGGTATCCAACATTGTAGAGTGAAATTCCCGTGTGTACAAAATAGGGTCATCATGAAGGCCTGTGATCTTCTGATCCTCTGAAATATGAAGGTTTTTAGGGCGACAATAAATAATAACCAAGTCTATGCCGTAACACCTGTGTTCTCTATAATAAAAACAAAACAAAACAGACATGATTAAGCCGGCTAATATATACACGTTACCACTCGCTTAGGATACGTTTTCCGTACAGAAAACTAGCCCACAGCAGAAATTGTTCTTCAGAAGTTTCATCCGTCGTAGTGATAACTGGTTAAATAAATTAATACTGAATAAACTGGGTTTCAAGTGCTAAAATTAACATAAATTTAAACTTAGCTGTTATTCTATTTTATCTTTCCAATAAAGCATTTTAACCATTAAAAATATTAGTAGTTTCGAAATTTATCTCCGTAGTTTATTAAAGACTCTTTTCGCTAAAGCTTTTCAAAACTTTATAAATGGGAAGAAAAGAAAATCTCCAGAACTAATATTTCAAAATATAAGAAGGAACTATTGGTTGTTTTTGGTATAGTTCTTGTCCTATTTAGAAAATCCTATAAAATAGCATTGTAGAAGTTCTAACTACGAACCACAATTCAGAAGTCGTATCAATAATATTATCTCTGTTAGAAGTAAAATTTTCAAAAGGGAACAAAAAAAGAAAAAAGAGAACACAAAACAATAGCTAAATAACTCTTTGTTAATTTGTGTTAACACTGTTCATACAATATGCGTTGTGGTTAAAATTGAAGCTATTAAGGAACTTCAGTAAGACGGAAACTAAATGTCTTCCAAAGAACAAAAAATCACTTCGCTTCTTAGTTTTTCACTGACCCACGAACCGGTTCTCGCCAATTTCATTTCCTATGCAGTTTACACGTCTAAATACACATCAGACAGTGTTAATGTTAGTTATTGATTTTGTAGCGGCGTCCTCTCGTCTCATCTAATCTCAAGTAATTCAACCTTTTAGCCTGCTTGACATATGGTAGCGGTCAATACCTCTTAACCTAGAAAACCACGCTGTTCCTAAGGGGGATCACCTCTGGAAGAACTGTTAGCACAACAAATACTTTCGTCGATATTTGTCTAAGGAAATCACATGCCACACTGCAGGTTTTCTTCATGTGAAAGTTATTTTGTTTCTTATCTATAATTTAATGTAAATTTTCTTCCTAAATTACGTGATTTCTTTATATTTTGATTAAGATATTTGGAAGTGATGCGGTTTTCTATATTTTAATTTAAACATTCGACTCTGATGTGTTTTTTATAAATTAATTTAAAATTTGAAAATAATATGGTGTTCTAAGTTTGGTATTTAACAATTTAATCAATTTCCAGTGGCCAGGCATGGCCAGGTGGTTAAGGCACTCGACTCGTAATTCGAGGGTCGCGGATTTGAATCCCCGTCACATTAAACATGTTGTGAGGGCGTTATAATGTTATGGTCATTCCCACTATTCGTTAGTAAAAGAGTAGTCCAAGAGTTAGCGGTGGGTGGTAATGGCTAGACACCTACCCTCTAGTCTTACGCTGCTAAATTAGGGACGGCTGGGGCAGATAGCCCTCGCGTAGCTTTGCGCGAAAGTCAAACCAATCAATTTCCAGTATTATATATCTTGTAAACATTAACTTATGATATGCATCCCACAGAATATGTTATTATGAGGCGTGGCATGACATGATGATTAGGGTGCTCAGCTTGTAAATTGAAGGTGGCGAGTTCGAATTTCGTCACAAGATAGTATGGGTGCTATAAAGTGACTGTCAATTCCACTGTTCTTTGGTAAGAAAAAAAGCCCAAGTGTTAGCATTGGTTGAAAATGACTGTCTTTCCTTAAGGTCATATCTTCTAAATTAGAAAGAGCTAGCGCAGACAACCCTCGACGATCTTTAGGCTAAATTTCACAAACAAATCAAGCTTTAAGTTAAATTTAATGCGTAATTTTATCTGTTTGATATTTAGTTCATGGATGTCATTATTATTTGTAAATTTATACAAGCTGGTTGAAAGGTATGTTTGTTGGTTTATTAATTAAATATTCATGACAATAATAAATTAACTATTATATATTTCAGCCAACTTATCAATTTTGAAATAGTAGTAACATTTATAATCTGACAAGTCCATTTGTAATTTTCTTAGGTGACAGCAATGAAAGGGCCACAAAATATTCAGTTCATAACTTACACGTATAATTTACTGTCGGTAGCGTTAAATTTCCTTTGGTGCATCATACATTATACAAATCCTTTCTATATAGTCTTAGATGTTTTTTAAAAAGTAAAACAACAGCGTTTTTTTTTCAATGAGGTTTGCAGCTATATTAAGTAAGTATATTGGCGTAAAATGCAGTTGTTTGTTAACATAAATAAAGGCCATCAGACTTCGTGGTACAAAGGAGTATCTGAAAATTAGTACAGCTACTAAATCCAAAACCAGATCTGCATCTACTTCGTCTTCCTTTCTTTCGTATGTACATCCAACAAGTTATATTCACAGTGATCAACAAAACAGGTTTATATCATTATTCAGGCTGAACTAAACCACCTAGAGACAACCTGTTTAAATACTCTGGAAATAACACTAAAATAAGGAGGAAAAAACAAAATAAAACCTGGCTGACTGATAAAATGGCCAGTTGGTTAGGGGAGCTTGACTCACAATATGAGGGTTGCGGGTTCGGATATCCGTCCTACCAAACATGCTCGTTCTTTCAGCCGTAGGGGCGTTATGATGTTACGATCAATCTCACAATTCGTTGGTAAAAGAGTAGCCCAAACGTTAGCAGTGGGTGGTGATAACTAGCTGCCTTCCCTCTAGACGTTCACTGTTAAATGAGTGATAACTAGTCAGATAGCCCTATTTAATTTTGCACGAAATTCCGAATAAATTTTATTGTAAACAAAAAAAAATTACTAAGTCTTCTCACAATCTTCAATAATCAGTCTTTCTCTTTTTAACACTAGGAACTTCAGATATAAGTGATGTCACATTTTGTCTTCGTGACAAGTATAGAACACTGCAATACCTCTGTTTTCCACAAGTTTGTTATAAATATATCTTTAGAAAATCTAATGACAAAAGAACAACATTCTTTCAACCTTCCTTCCATTGAATAACATACTATTTATATAACTACATTAATATGACATTGTTAATTTATATAACTCCAGTGATACTTTGATTTCCTATTCAGGCTGTTCGGTTTAATGTTGTAAAATAGGTATTTCAAATGAAATTAGATCCATTTGTTGAAATTCGTACAAAGCTATACGAGAACTATCGTCGTTTCTAGTCGGAAATTTTGAAGTGAAAGATTAGAGGGAGGGCAGTTAGTCAACATTACTTAACAACGCCAATCTTTACCAAAGAATAATAGGATTGAACTTAACATTATGACGACCTCTACGGCTGAAAGGGCGAACATGTTTAGTGAAAGGTTTTTATTCTGCGACCTGCCATGCTATCGTGTAGCTCAGCGTGGAACTTAAAACAAATCAAACATATGAAATAGAATGCATAATGAAAATTACTCACAACGTATCTGCGTGAGATCAAAGGTTGCTGTTGACAATCCTGTTTTTAATAATCTTATGGCAATAGTAAATTAATCATTCATAAAACTAGCAACCATAGTTTAGTCACAATGGCGTAAATTACGTACCTGATGTTTGATCTGTAATCGTGCTATGTAAGGATACAGAGAGAATGTTACCACATTTATTTAAAACAGAATAAATTATAAAGTTCGTTTGAATCTCGGTATGTTTTATCTTGATCTACACGCTTAATTTATTGACATTTAAGAATTTAAGCAAATAAAACTTAAAATGAATTTTGTATATTCTATAAGCGTCTATTATCCACGATAGGTTTTCGATCCAAGATAACGCTTAAAGTTAGCTAAAACAATTTTATATTTTAAAGGACCAATATCAGTAGTAAAAAATACACACTAAACTACAGACTATTTTCTTAAATTCAGTTTAATTAGATCATGTCGTATGTGGCTATATTAGATGTAATATTACTCGACTTGTAATCTGAGGGTCGCGGGTTCTAGTTCCCGTCGCACCAAACGTGCTCGCCTTTTCAGCCGTGGGTGCTTTATAATGTGACGATCAATCCCACTATTCGTTGGTAAAAGAATAGCCCAAGAGTTGGCAGTGGGTGGTGATGACTAACTGCCTTCCCTCTAGTCTTACACTGCTAAGTTAGAAACGGCTAGCGCAGATAGCCCTCGTATAGCTTTGCGCGAAATTCAAAAACAAACAAACAAACTGATCACTCGAAGTGAAATCAGTGAGACAGATACGAGAACTGTGGAAACATATCTGCAGTCTGATAACATTTTTATCAGTAATATTACACCTCATGGTTAATTTCCTTGCCATAGGAATTTAACTTTTGCGTGTTACTATAAACAAACTTTTCTTCTCGAAGGACGAATTGTGCATTATTTTATCTTAAATCTTTTAAAATCCCTAAACTAAATTATTTAAATCTGATATATATTTAGAATGGTACTTGAAAAAGTTAATTCCAAGAGTTTAAGGTCCATGAGTGAGTAACAATACGAGAGGGTTGAAGCAAGCTACTTTGCTCTTTCGGTCTCTTGCGACTAACAGCAGATGGCGACTGCTGTTAATTTAACGTGTAAGATATTTATTTAGGGCTATTATTATTAATGTTTTCAACATAAAAGTTACAAATATATTTCCAAGTATTGGAATTAAACCCGATATTCCTAGGATAGTCATTAGTTGTTGTCAAATTATCTACTGTACAACGACCTCTATAGGTTGAGATAACGAAATTAATAATATCGATAGAGCATAAGGTTTGTTGAATATGCAGAACATTTGTTTCCCTATAATTCCCAAGATTAAATAAATAAAGGAATATCTAATTCCAGAGGCTGAGTTATAAAAATCTATGAAGGTTAAATTAGGGGAGTATTTATTCCCTTTATAATCGTGTTAAAATTTGGTTACAAAACATATACTGTGTGCTGTGCAGATATAAAATTAAAAATAAACATTTTTACTCATTATACTTCGAAAATATGAAAACATAAGTTTATATAACTATTGTTCGAGACATATATAGTGACAGAAGTTAAGGTCGAAAAAATCTAAAGATTTTTCAATTATGCCAAAAGTTAGTTTGCACCACGAAAAATTAAAATTGACAAAAAAACCTTGAATCTACTCTGTTCAACAAATTGCGTGAAATGCACATGAGCAAAGACTGTGGTAAAATGAAACAGTACGATTTACATAAAAACAGATAATACAAACCAAATATTTCTATTTGAATTGTTTTTGTTTTCATTGCATAATAATTTCTTCTTAGACAGAGTTAGTATGTAATAATTTTGTGAGATTTAATGAATTCTGATAATAATATTTTGACAGTTAAGTCTTAAATTTACGATCAAATCAACTTTACAATTTTATATCATTACAAAATATTCGATATTTACACGTATTCTTTACAAATTCGTACAAAATCAAGGTTTTTTTTACCAACAGAAGAAAAAAATAATTCTTATTTTTACTTTTTCTCAATAGAGAACACTCACCAGATATAAGAAAAGTGTCGGTTTGGTTGATTTCGTGACCGCATGTCATTTGATATAGTCTTTAATCAGTGTTATGTGAAACACAACAAATATCATTGGTTGAATATGTGATGTGAGCTAGCAGATAGTAGAATAACAAGTACGATAAAAAATATTATTTACGAGATGAGACAACGTTGCAAGATACTACCAAAGTTGCACACAAAAATAGAAACTAGGTTTAAGTTTTGGAGCAATTGTTACCTGAAATCTAATTTACGTTTGGCTGACATTGCACGCAAGTATGACTCGAAGACATCAAGCAAAAGATTTAAAGTTTAATGACGGAGATAAATCAGCCGCTTTTTGCGCTAACAAAGGCGGGTTCATACATGGTCACGGTATTTCGCCGTATTATCATGTAGTAAATGTACTACAGTTGTACTTCAGGGTTGTACATTTAGAAATATTAGAAGCCAGTTTTACAGGATCTGTGAAGGATAATGAGTTCAGAGAAATCATTTGTTCAGAGCAACGAATGTAACAGCTCTAAGGCCACACAAACACTGAAAAAAGAAAGAAATTTTGTATTTTAGGGAAGACAAACTACGTAAAGTTTATTTGAAAATGGGAGGTCATTCATTATACAGTAAGAAAAGTCGTTGAAGTAAACAAGTTGTTATAAAGGTAAATTATGTCGACATTAATAATACGATAATCTCTTTTTTTCAGATTACCGACAAGAATAGCATAATGTTTTGTTACAGCACTCGATTTAGGCCTAAGGTCGAAAGGCTGTGCATTGAAACAAATATGAGTGTTTGTTGGTAGTTATTAAATAAATGAATTCTTTTTTCTTGTTTTAACAACAATACTTATTGCTAAAAAATATATTTCATAAGAAAATAAAAAAAATCAGAAACAACGTTAACATATTTTATATTACGTCACGTTTATCGATTCAATATTAATAATTACGGAGTGTCTTCTGACGTAACCAATGCTTAATCTACAATATATCATTAAACAACACTGGAAAAGAGCATCTCGGAGTATCCCTCATACCAATTTTTGGGGCAATCAGTGGAATAGACCGGCATTCCTCTTGCAAAGGCGCTTTAAGGTAAATTGGTCATATTTCGTAGTATGTCTTTTTATTCGTCAAGTTCCGTTTCAAAATATCTCGTAACGATTTAGATGGCTAGGACTTTGACCGTACCAAGGCAGATTCTGGACATTGTGCACACTACTAATGGACACGAATTGGGGTGATCATCTTCATGACGAAAGACGCACGACTCTACCAATCAATAAAGCATGTTGCAATGCACAAAGTTCCCTTCAATACAACCGTTGTACTAATTCCAAACCACCTTCACGACTGTAGAAATAAAATCATATAGCAAATCATTCTAACATTTTCCGTCAAACCAAGTTTACGTATTGACCTTGTAAAACAATTTTGTTAATATAAATAGTATTTCAGCTAGTACTGTGTTTGTCGTATTCCAACTGACATAAAAAAAAACCCTAGTGTGGGACAAAAAACTTTATCAACAGTGGTTGGCTTATTATTATTATATATTCTTTCTAATTTTCATTCTGAAGTTCGAATTAAAAATTCATTAACGATCTGTATAAAAAACACGCCCAACCTTTCCTTTTTTTATTTTTATCTTTATACATTTTCACTGTGTATCACAAGGTTTCTTGTATGTATTTTCGTAACGTGAATGGGATTTCGATTCGAATTGTAACTCAAAGACCAGATTAGAAACAAAAAAAACGACAGAAAATACAACCTCTATACTAAAGAATATATCTGTTTTTGGGGATCACATTCATATTCTTTAACAAACTAAACACGCTCTGGCCAAATAATCGAAAATGCTTCTTTTTATCACTTATTCATATGTTTAAATACTTATCATGTCACGAATACTATCACGTGACACAGTCCCATTACTGATAAACTATCAGGAAATCAACAGATTTACTAGTTTTTGAGTGGTAAACCACAGAAACAAAATACATAACATCACTGCCAGTCGGGGCTCAATCCATCAAAGTACGGGGCCCATCAAAGAATTCAGCAATACAAAATATCAAAAGAAACGGAAATGGCACCACAGTATGAGTCGTACGTTAGTCGTACTGGAGCAATTCCAGTTTTGGAGTTTCGCAGATTCGTATCTGCTTCATTACCCATGACATTATATGCATGTAGGTCTTCTATAACGAGGGTTCTTTAATGCCAATTCTACGTAAAATTGATACCAGGAGAAAACAACCGTGATATAAATATAATGTTTTTCACAGCTTTTAGAATTAAAAATCTTATGAGAATGCACATATGCGTTTATATACACATATAGAAGTGGAGGTAGAATCGTCATATTAGATGAAGTCTATTTCTTTATTTTTAGGCCCTGGCATGGCCAGGTGGTTATGGCGCTCGACTCGTAAGCTGATGGTCGTGGGTTCGAATCCACGTCGCGCCAGATATCCTCGTCCTTTCAGCCGTTTGGGCGTTATAACGTTTCAGTCAATCCTACTATTCGTTGATAAAGGAGTAGCTCAAAAATTGACGGTGGGTGGTGATGACTAACTATCTTCCCCTTAGTTTTACACTGTTAAATTAGGGACGACTAGCGAAGATATCCATCGTGTAGCTTTGCTCGAAATTCAAAACAAAGGTTATTTACCTTTTCACACTGTCACGGGTTTCGCTTCTCTACAGGCTACATTTAATATCAATAGAAATTGCTAAGTAAAAATAACGAAGACTGTATGATATTATATTAACGACATCATATTTGCTATACCCAGTGCCGATGCGATTATAAACTGTATTCTATACCAGAACTCTACCTTTAGACAGCTCGAAATAATGGAAGAATAAAAAAATTAACATGAGAATCGTCCATGGATTTCATAAGTCACTTGTATTAGTTAACATACTTACCAGCAGAACATGACTGTAGTATTTGATAGTAGAATTAGTTCTTTACGTCGATAAACTTTTGGAAGAGGGAAAGACCTTCCTTGAAATTGTCCTTAAAGCGTTTATAATATATAAACTTTGATGAAAAGCAGCTTTCCTCTGCATTTTTGGTAGTCACGTGTCTTACTTCCACCGATTATTAAGGCTGAAATAATATTAATGAAATTTTTTTTTAAT
This sequence comes from Tachypleus tridentatus, assembly GCF_004210375.1. Classification (NCBI taxonomy): domain Eukaryota; kingdom Metazoa; phylum Arthropoda; class Merostomata; order Xiphosura; family Limulidae; genus Tachypleus; species Tachypleus tridentatus. The sequence goes on from NC_134825.1 coordinate 57,603,938, forward strand.
TTCGTGCAAAGCTACTCGAGAGCTGTCTACGCTAACCGTCCATAATTTAGCAGTGTAACGCTAGAGGGAAGGCAGCTAGTCTTCACCACCCACCGCTAACTCTTGGGCTACTCTTTTACCAACGAATAGTGAGATTGGCAGTCACATTATAATGCCCCTACGGCTGAAAGGGCAAACAGGTGTGACAGGGATTCGAACCTGTAACCCTTGGATTACGAATCGAGTGCCTTAACCACCTGGCCATGCCGGGCCTAATGATATTTCTCTGTCCCCAGTGGATGAATAATAAATTTATGGACTTTCAATGCTAAAATTCGGGATTTGATACCCCATTGTGTAGCTTTGCGCTAAAAGCAAAGCAAACCACATTTATCCGGGGATATTCTCCTCCGAGTATGTTGTCTATAATTGATAGTTAATCAGTACATTGTTTGTGTTCAAATAAAATTAATAAGTGCTTCATAATCAACAATATTTTAACGAAGTAGGACTAGAAGTTATAAAGATGGTATATTGACTTTTGAAACCATTATTCTGAACTTAATTAAAACCATATGCAAAGAGTAAGTGGGGTGTTTGATCCACCACTTTAAGTAAATGGCTGGTAAAAAGGGAGTAGATATAATCTTCTCTCTGGAAGGACATTAAATGCACCATTAAGTCCATTACTATAGTCCATCCTATACCACTTGACGACACCGACTATACCCTACCCCATCATGGGGAGCTGGGAACAGCGAGGGCGGGGCCGCTGTTTTATTTCTTCTTTCTTTTCGGGAAGGATCGTAGGTAATAATTCTTCAGCTGTGAAAGTCTGTATAATACAAGATAATTATGTGCATGTTCGCGATTCCTTTCACCTAAGTACGTGTGGGCCACATGTTCCATGGCCCAGCTGTTTAAAACGTGCATGTGTGGAAGTAACTGCTTCTTTCTTTTCAGAAAACAGAACTGATCGAAGAATGTTCACCCTCTACAAAAACACAGCTAACGGCATGATTTATTAACAGAAATGTACTGGCAAGCTTGTCAAGCCAGGATAGTCTGCAGTGCACACAACACAAGGGCTGTTACGTACATACGTTACACGTGATCAAGAGCAGACGGTGTCTGTTTGTGTCCCTCTAGTCAAGCACTTACCGAATGATATCACGAGAGAATCCACTTATCTGACCAACACTAGGCCTACTTTTGCTGTTATAAGAACAGAAACAGCCGAACTAACATACAAAAGTGAAAACCGTTTGTTGGTAGCATTATGTGAATTCGAACAAAAAAAAATTGAAGAAAATAAAGAATCACACCAATCGAATTATCAAAAACAAATAAAAAAAACAGATTGAAAACCAGGTTTAATTACTTGGTGTAAATTATGGATGCACAAAAACAGTTCTACATACTTTCAGAGACATAGTAAACACTTTCTTAGAAAGTATATTTAACGCTCTTGATGTTCACGTGTTTAAACGCATAAACTTCTTGTTGTTTACGAATAAGATTCGCTACTGTTAATTATTTTAACTTGACGTGAACATGAACATGTGATTCCAAGTTAGACTGTTTTACAATAAGATTGTAAAGATGTTCGCTTTAGGTGCTATAACTAAAATACAGGGTATATTTTTAACGTTTTAATGTATACATGATTTATTGCTTGTGTATTTAAAAACACATATCAACACAAATACCTGTTCATCGAATTAAAATCAGATCATAATAAACCACATGAGAAGTTTACATTTTTTTCCCCTACCTCTACATCCCACTGGCACAGCGGCAGGTCTGCGGGACTTACAAAGCTAGAAAACGGTATTCTTGTAGAAAATGTAATAATTAAAAACAATAAAAGTTGTTTCATTGTTCGAATCCTTGTCACACCAAACATACTCGCCCTTTAAGCCGTGAGGACGTTATAAAGTGACGGTCAATCCCACTATTCGTTGGTAAAAGAGTAGCCAAAGAATTGGCTAGCTGCCTTCCCTCTAGTCTTACACTGCTGAATTAGGGACAGCTAGCGCAGATAACCTTCGTGTAGCTTTGCGTGAAATAAAAAAAACAACACGAAGTGTATATTTTCCTCATTGAGTAACAAACTAGTATTTTTACTTTTATGAAACGTTAATTCGTAAAATACTTCTTAAAATATTATTTTATATTGACTGCGTTTAGATATAAATAGTACAAAACATGGTTAATTTAGTTCTTATCGTTGAGATGTAGTTTTCAATTTTTATTTTCTATCTTCAATTAGATATGTTAATAATGTTTCTTTTTAAGAAGTTCAAAAATATATATATTATTATGCCTAACATGATTATATTCCTGATACAGTTTATACTAAACAAACAACGGTTTCTTGAGATGAATGACACCATATATAGAGTAGTGTGGTTTTATTACAAGTACTAGAATTACTTATTTCACTGTTTCGACAACTTTCGGAGTTTAACGTCATAGCAGTAATTATAGCTTATTTTCATAACTATCTGACGTAACTGCTTAAATACCCTTCAGATAAAATAAAATTGTAAAAGTTTGTTTCTTTGTTTTTAAATTTCACGCAAAGCTACTCGAGGGTTATCTGTGCTAGCCGTCCCTAATTTAGCAGTGTAAGACTAGAGGGAAGGCAGCTAGCCAATTCTTGGACTACTCTTTTACCAATGAATAGTGGGATTGATCGTCACATTATAAAGCCCCCACAGCTGAAAGGGCGAGCATGTTTAGTGTGACGGGGATTCGAACCCACGACCCTCAGGTTACGAGTCGAGTGCCTTAATCACCTGGCCATGCCAGGCCAATTGTAAAAGTGAAACATGGGAAATGGCTCCTACATTTTCAGATAAAAATATTCTGTCCAGTTTGCATAAATTGTACAACTCTTCCGAAATCTAAATTAAAAATTAATATATCCTTTGCACATCAGTACTTTCGCTTTTTAAAAACAGAAAAACACGTAATTTTCCTGGCTTGAGTAGTGTTTCACATCTTGGGTCCTACATATAGATCTGATAACACTTTTTATAAAACAAACGAAACATATATAAGGTGTAAAACACAGTGCCATTCTGGTATAGACTATACCATAAGTTTTACTTTAGCATGGTAATTTTCTATTTAGTAAAATAGTAAGTGTTTGAAATATATGAGAGATAAGGGTTCATTGTTTACTACATGCTACAAGTATGGAAGACATGTTGAAGATTTACTAACGGACAATTCTCTCTTAAACAGTTTGCTTGCGCTTTCTTAATGCCCTACGTTTTTTCAACAATTCCGTTTATTTTCTCAATCGATTATTTAGAAGTATAGATGTATTCATCTAGAATAGACATTTAATTTTATTAATGAACTAAGAATAGTAAGGAACAATGAGTAAGAAAGAGTAGAAGAACAGCAGATGATTGAACAAGAAATGAAGGTAATAATTAAAAACTGTGTCCCCGGTGGTTAAACGCTAAGCTTTAGACTTATAACGCTGAAATCCGAGGTTTGATTCCTCGTGCTGGCTACAACGAAGATAGCCCATTACGTAGTTTGACACGAAAGAATAAGAACGGAAAAATGAATAAAAGATAAAATTATTTCAAGCTGGATGCGATAAATATTGATAGTAGAGACAAAGGCAACTACAACAAGAAATAAATTGTTGAAGCAAGGATGAGAAATGAGAAAGAAAAGATAATCACATCTAAACACTAAACCTTAAAACTTAAATCACAACTCCAATAAACTATATTAAAGTTGTTGGTTTAAGAAAAAGCTGTAGCTGGGGAAAAAAATATGGGGTTGTATCGAAAGATAATAGTTGATAAGTTACTATTGTAAAATCTTTAACTTTCACCTTGTCAATTAATATCAACTTTTTACACCAATTATCTGAAATATCATAAGGTGTCTACTAGATCAGTAGAATAATATTCAAAGTTTTGAACGCGAAAATACATACAACAACTGCAAATGTTTTTTTATAATGTATACAGTATCACTTTAGTTTAAAATGTATTAAGTCTGTATTGGTGCATCTACAAGTGCCTACCAGATAGTTATTCATAGTTAACATGTATAGTTTCTTTCATAACGTGAGTGAAATTGTAAACCGACACTAACCAAGAAACCTGCACATTCTTAAACGACTGCCAACCGTGAGGCTGACAGACCTTTGCCAACATAACTTGTTGTACCCTTCACCATCCTTACCAGGGTTGTCACTATTTTAAAATTAAAATTGCCACACTAATTGTCCCTGATTTAGTATACTCGTTTGGTGTCGTCATAACTTGTGTTTTATGACAGTTCCTATGGAGCATGGCCCTTTAGAGCCCCATTAACTACTTGCTCCATGTATGGTGAAGCGCCCTCTGGTTATGGAAAATACTTTAAGTTCTTTACCGCTTGTATTAAAATCTTATATTTCATATAAAAGGTTTGATCTATGTTAAATACAACATATAGATATCTCATCTAAATCTTTAGTTTGAGTTCACGCCTTTACCACTTTAACTGGTCATTAACCACCAATAATGTAGATGCTTGAAGAATAGGAATTCCAACGTGGAACAGTGCAAGCCTATTATTATTGTAATTTACAGATTTTTACCTCAACATATTTATAGGAAATAAAAGAAAGTTTATTACTACTAACACCAATAGAGAACCCAATCCACTAAATTGTGTCTCCACCTGCTCCTTCCCACCCTTTCCTCTTATAAAGGGGCATAATCATTCATTATAGGTGTAATTTTCTAAAAATAAATTATCTTCACATAGCGTGATGAAAATCTCGGTGGCAACTACATGAAAGGCTTTGCATTGTCCTTAAGGTTTAGGAATTTCAAAAGAAACAAGGTCCCCCAAATTGTATCTATACGGTTGTTGATTATAACTGTAAATATAAATGTTAACAGCAGATTAAATAACTGGAAATATAAATAGTTAAAGTTTTAAAGCATAGAAAGTCAACACAAGCTATCAAGTTATGATAACTCCACTATTAACCGTTAAATATAAGCAAACTACAAACATATATCTTCTTATTTTGTATGTAGTTAGGTAAAGAAGTCTAGTGGCGAAAGGATATTTCCATAACAGTGGACTGAGTAGTGATATGATCACTACACCAAAGAGAATGTTAAAATGACCCTATAAACAGCTGAAAAAAATAAGTGTTGTAATTTCTACAATATAAAAATACTTTAATATATCATTTTTTTTTTCAATTGGTCTTTCATGCTGGAAAAAAAAAGCTTGGCCATAGATGGTGTTGAAATAAATAGCTTGAAATGGAATTCTGCTCCAGGCTACCAGTAACATCTGAACGACCCAAGTAAGGCAAAAGAATTTATATTATGAAAATTAAGGATTATTACTTGAAACGTTTTATTACATTAACAACACCCCAGATTTCTACAATTAAACGTTTCATCATTAACATTTATACAATGGTCAATTTTATGCCTTATAGATGTAGGAAAAACATTCTCCACATTGATCATCTCGATATGCACAATCCAATGACTGCAGGAGGTGAAAAATAGTATATTCAATACTCTGGTATATCTAAAGATTCTGTAATGTTTCACCAGAATACATAATAAAAAGAAGGCAGAGGACAAAACATGAAGTAATTATTTTTAAAAATAAAAAAATTTGGTCAAGATATTGCTTCTCATCCTCCATGAGCTTCTTACTATTACAGTAAATTAGGGTTAAGGATTTGCATGAACTCATCAATTCAAAACATATTATACCATTTCCAATACGTTTTGAGACCTACCGTTTATTCTTCAAATGTTTCTTGCCATTATACTTATTCTTGACACAAACAGTCCAAACACGTGATTTTTGAAACTATTTCACCATTATTTTAATGCTGGATTAATCGATACTTAAATATGCCGAATGTTATATCTTCTTGCAACCTCATAGATTTAAGGGTAAGAATATTTTGATATTTTCCATGTATTTTTCCAAACTTTGAAATCGGCAAACTTTCTACCAGCTTTCCAACGCACCAGTTATTGTAGCGTGATTTTTGGATATTTGTCAGTTTTCTTAATGTCAATGGTTTGACAAATATCAATTTTTCTTGCAATCTTACGTCGCGTGATCCGTAAACATACAGTAGGTTGTATAGACGAACTGATTAATCAATGATAGCTTTTCTTCTTTTCTCAAATAATGTCTTTAACGATAGAAGTCTGCCAAATATTAATGAAATTTGTAATTTTTCTCTTATATGGGTAGTTCAATGTACACAAGCTTAGTAGTTTAGTAGAATAATTATTTAATATGTATCTAACAAGGTGCAAATCCATGTAACCATCCATTCATCAACCAAATCATTCATCCTTTTATTTTAATCTGCATACCTATCTATTTAACCAACATCCCCACGAGTGAATTTACAAAATTAATTTCGTCCATTCTTCTCGGTGGACTCAGCAGATAGCCCAATGTGGCTTTGCTATAAGAAAACAAACAATCGTTCATTTTTATGGTATTCATTTACACTCACAACAGAAATAATCTGTTGTGTAGCTTTGTACTAAATACAAACAAAAATAGACTGCAATTTACTTAATACATGCAATAATATATTTATACAACTTATTCATACCGAAGTGGGGCCCGGCATGGCCAAGCGTGTTAAGGCGTGCGACTCCTAATCTGAGGGTCGCGGGTTCGCATCCCCTTCGCGCCAAACGTGCTCGCCCTTTCAGCCGTGGGGGCGTTATAATGTGACGGTCAATCCCACTATTCGTTGGTAAAAGAGTAGCCCAAGAGTTGGCGGTGGGTGGTGATGACTAGCTGCCTTCCCTCTAGACTTACACTGCTAAATTAGGGACGGCTAGCACAGATAGCCCTCGAGTAGCTTTGTGCGAAATTCAAAAACAAACAAACAAAACAAAACAAACATACCGAAGTGAATTTCTAATTCCGTTTGTAATTATGAGGATATCCAAAGTAAATGTACTGCGTTATTAGTTATAGATATTTCTCTAATATGTACAGAACAACCCATCAACGTTTTCACGACCCACATAACTTCCCAAAATAATTTGAAAGACGAAAAGCCAAATAGATTAGATATCCTGTCTGACTCTCACCCAGTAACCCATTTAAGATTATTACATAGTAGAAGCCCCCAGTGGCTCAGCGGTATGTCAGCGGACTTACACGCTAAAATCCGGGTTTCGATACCTGTGGTGGGTAGAGCACAAATAGCCCATTGTGTAGCTTTGTGCTTAATTCAAAACAACAACAACAACTACATAGTAGAATCCGTGAAAAACAACTTACTAGATATTAACAAAATAGTTTGTAATCTTACTCGTCGATGCTAACAAAAACAGGATTTACTCACATAAGTAGTGAAGGAGTAACGGTCAGTATTGAAGAGTAAAGGGTGAAGGGAATTATTACTTTGAATATGTTCAAATAATAATAACTGATCAGTCTGAACTAAAGACGACAATGTGTACGGCCTGGTTACTTACCTTTTAAGTTGTGCGGTCGTTATAATCTAATGTTCAGTCCAGCTAGTCACTGACTTAGCCTAGCCCAAGAGGTGTTAGTAATTGGTGTTAGTTAGCTGCCTTCCTTCAGTTTATAACTTCTAAATTACTGATAACTAGTAGAGGTAACCCTTGAGTGCTTTTACGTGAAATAAAATCAAAACATGAGAACATAAATTTATTCTATGCTGTCATAAGTCTAATTTAAATATTATTTTAGATCAGAATTCATTCTTAATAATTATTTGTGAGTGAGAGATGTTTATGAAACAAATTACTCAGTGACTTCACTAAATGAGACTTAAAAGTGACTGAAAAAATATACGCATATGGGCCAGGCTTTCTTAAGTGTTTGAATTAATGTCACCAGTATTCTGGTGCAAATGCATCTGAGCACATACCTTACACAATCATATAATAATTTCTAAATGATAGACAATGGACAGAGCTTTCCAAACTTATATAATATGTTGAGTTTGTGTTAACTTTTTACAGCAAACTAAGAAAATATACGATTCTGGGGTAGGTGTTAAAAGTAGCATGTTTCCAGCAGAAATATTTATTTTCAAAACAATAACATAAACACAAAAAGTGTAAATACGACTAATAAGCATTTATATTTTCAAAATTTGTTATTAGATGATTGTCCCATTACATTTCACACATAAAAATATCCAAAATAACATGTCGCTGTAATCATGTGTTCTCCTTTAGAGCTTTTTAATTTTAAAACAGTAATTACAAATTTTTTATTAAATAAAAATATTATAGTTTAAAATCAAGTTGGGAAGTATACAATTTCATTTGATCACATCCTAACACACAGGTATAAAGAAATATTTTGGGTATGTCCATTTGGAGTTTGTAACAAAATTAGCGTTTCTAAGCACGTGATCTCCTTTACGCATACATCTAGTGTAGATGCTCAAATTATGCCATTTTGTTATATTGTTAAACATAACACCAAGACATTTTTTTATTATCAGTAACTAAAAGGGTAAGGGTAAGTTACATTCTTGAATAAAAATCACTGAGCATGAAATAATGTGAACTCCTTTACGTGTTATCCTTTATTTTAGTTTTACTTCAGAGGGGAATATATTGAGTATGTAACGCTTTTCACGGCAAACCTAGTTTCCACCAGGTGCAAATGATTAGGGTATGGTGGATTTGAAACGTCACAAATTAACTCATTTTCGTGCAAGAAAACTTCTTGAAAGTGAGATTACATAAGAGGTGTATATCTCCTTAACTGTATAACTAACATTCAAATGGTGTGAGTTGGTAGTTATAGGTTTAAATGATTAATAAATTACAAATCTAGATTTGTGAACGATAATTAAGGGTCTATTCATAAAAAGATAATTAAGACATGTTGAGATGCATGTAAAGACGTTCACAGTATAGGTAAAACAGACCACCATTTTAATTCAACTCCTTATATGCGCATTGAACTTCTTGGTACAATGCTACATCATAAAAAAATTTAAGTTTATGATTTTTGGAAGTAGTCTAATACATAATAACTGTTCCTTTTAGCTTGCTGCAGCTGGGTTTACTGCAGAAATATAAAGAAAATCACATTAATTTCTACGCCTGTCTTTACTAATATACAGAAGATTTTGTCGTTGTTTGGAATTAAATATAAAGCTACACAATTAGCACTTTGTGTTATGCCCACCACGGGCATCGAAACCTATTTTTTTAACATCATAAGCCTTCACAATTGCCAGTCAGTTAGCAAACATACTGCTGTGCTACTGGAGGGTGGTATACAGAAGTGGTAAGCATTTCAGTGATGGGTTTCGCTTTTGTATTGTTAGAATTGATGTTAAATAAAGTTGCAAACTGAAGATCACAGAAAAAAGCAGCGAAAGGGAAAACCTTCTTACAAGTTGTTGTCTTTAGCCTTTTTTAATCTAAATAGAATATAATCTGGTAAAGGAGAACACGTGACAAACAGCAGTCAACATTATCAAGGTGGGAAAATATGACAGAATTAAGCCAGTTTGCTAGATCTTTGACACAAGGTTTTTCAGTAGTTATAATTTTAATAACTGTATAAATTATAGTTACAGGAAAATAATTTTTCAACATTTTCCAGTTAAAAAATGGACACTTAAGAAAACCTGATCCATATATATGAACACATCTATTTTTTTACACATGCAACACATATATAAACGCATTCAAGCATGAATTTGTTTCTTTAAAAGCATAGATTATGCTTTTAAATATAAAGCATTTGTATTCTATGTAACACATAGAATACCTGTACTCTGTCAATCTCGGAGAATCGAACCCTGAATTTAAGCAATGTAAGTCCGTGAAATTACTACTCACCCTGGAGGGTTAAGGTATAGACACACATATATACTAACCTAAACACAGAAGTATAGAAGCTACAAGAAATACTATTATAACCAATGTGATAAAACAGACTCACTGAAAATGTTTTACAAATCTATGTCAAACCATAAAAGTTCAATTAAATTGAGTCAAAATAAACAAAATAATTTCACGGGGTTTATTGTTTAATTGGATTCACAGAGAATATTAATAAGAGAGACATTATTATAATTAAAGTGTCATGATTTTAAATTAATATGTTTTTTAAATAAGCAACATGTAAACCGCTTAAGCAAATGCAGGTGTGAAACAGATCTTTTTTTGTCGTTGTTATTAGTACACAATCGGTTCAATTTCTCTGATGTGTTTCTATTATATATACATCGCTTTGGCACCATTTGGTCAATATATGTTTTTCAAATTATCTAATTCTTTGCTTGTAGTTGAGCCCACAACTACACAACTACATATCATGAACTATACAAAAGATTATTTGTGCTGTGCCCATCCCAGATATCTTAGCCCGGGTTTAAATGTTACAAATCTTCAGATTCACTGCTTAGTCACAAGAGGAAGCTTTGTAAATCCAACAAACTTCAGAATTAGATTTACGTCAATCGTAACAACTTTTTGAGACAGACTCGTTTAATTCATGTTACAACACTTTATGCTGAAATGTGCTTTTTTCCACTGTAAACAAACTTTTACACTTCATTAATATTGAAAAATACGTTAGAAATGAAAAATATGATATAAAACAAGCTTTGAATATTTCACACGCGCGTATTATCAGTTTTGCTAACTTTTATGAGAGGCGATATAATTCTGTTCTTAAATAGCTTATGAATGTTTCTGGCTTAACCTAATGTTTTCTCAACTACCGGTCTATAGACCTGTGGAGATTCGTCACAACCACTTTTCCGATTCGTTAGGTATCGAGAAAACAAACAAGAAAACGAACAAAAAGTAAAATAATAACCATTGGTAAATCGTATTTGCATTTTAATGGTTCGCGAAAATTTAGGAAAACAGAGAGTCTGTCTCCGGTATAGAAAAGGTTGAGAAACGCTGGCTTAGTTCACTGATAATTATTAAAGTACTTCAGGCTGAGCTCCTTCCTACCGAAACGTTAAACATCGTCCACTTGTTATAGTCTATTTCTAACAGAACTCTAGAAAAGAGACTAATTACCAAACAAAGGTGAATACATTATAGGATCTAAAGACTACAATTTTTAATTACCCATGTTACTTCTGAAGTGAAAGTATAAAAAAGTTGGCTAATGTTTTGGTTTATGAGTTTTCTTTAAACAGTTTTAACTTTGTAATTCATATGGGATTGTTTTGTTCAAAATTTGTAATGTGTTAACCAAGAAAATTATAAAAATAAATAAATACATACGTGGTGTCTCGTGCATGTTTTATCACAACGTCGGTCTTAAATAAGTTCTATGCTCTGAGATGCAACCAAAATAAGTGTTCTTTACCTAATTTCTTTTCATTACTGTGTTATATTGCAATGTCTTCAGTTGTACTTGAATGTATATCTATGATATCTTCAGGTTCATTTATTTTGCTCAGGGCAGGAACTGTGACCTAACAGGAGGCTCTACAAAAATGTTTTTCAGAGTTAAATTGGATTCTTCAGATTTTTGATTTTGTGTAACAAAATATTTGACTGGTAATAATGTTAAACAGGGTTAAATAGTCTGTACTGATTACAAAATTCCATCAAATTGACTGGGTTTATTGAAAATGACATCTTTACTACAGCTTCCATATATCTATGTGAAGAAAGACTTAGATGATATAGTATTATATAAATGAAACAATAATGCTATTATTCTCAGGACGTGTGCACTACCAATGTCACTGTTAGCTTTTCCCATCGTAAAACTGGAGAGATTGCACTTAAATCTCCAGTGTAAAACATCTCCGTTCACATTTATATACATTTACAGAATTTTTTGACATGAACAGTTGAGCTACCACAAAACTGTCTATAACTACATACACTTAAGCCCGGCATAGTCGGGTGGTTAGGGTGATCGACTCCAAATCTGAGAGTCGAGGGCTCGAATACCCGTCACACCAAAATGCTGGCTCTTTCAGCCGTGGGGGCATTATAATTGGACGGTGAAACACATTACTCGTTGGTAAAAGAGCAGCCTAAGTGTTGGTGGTGGGTGGTGATGACTAGCTGCCTTCCTTCTAGTCTTACACTGTTAAATTAGGGATGGCTAGCGCAGACAGCCCTCGTGTAGCTTTACGCGAAATTAAAACAAACAAACATATACTTGAAATCCCATGGATCGCTTCAGTAAAATAATCATGTTAGACGTTGTCTGTTTGATAACGTAACTTTTCCTAACTAAGCTGTTAATTAAACGTATTCACATATATCTCGAATAATTTTTGGAAGAAATACTTAATATGTATTTCTGAAGTATAATATTTTACTGAAGCGATCCATGGGATTTACTTGGTATTTTATTAACAGAAACCATTTGAATTAATGGTATTTATATCTCCTTATACGTTTCGCCTTAAAGTGAGATTTACGCAAAATTGTATTGGCTATTGTTAAAGAAAGAATTATACAGTTTGGAAGTGTATCAGTTAAAAAAGCGTTGTGTTAATTAAAAATAATTGTTCAAATACATATAAAACTCTGCCTTTCTCTTCTTGATTCATTACATTTATTATGTGTTTGAATTTACCTTCGTCCTAAACTTATCAAATAAACAGGCTTTCTTGGCATTTTATTTTCTTATAACCTAAATAAACAGTTACCGTCGACTGTCATTAAAAAAAACCTGAGTAACTGTAGCATCACTCAGTGCCTTTAAAGCTACAATAGTAGTAATAATGAAATAAAAAACAGTAAAATAATTGCAAAAAATTTATATTAATTTAGATGTTACAAGTAGCAATTCCTGTATGAATTATTTAGTGAATTAAAAGACTTTTTAATTATTTTTATAACAGCTCTATTTTAATTTTTTTAGAAAATGTCTTTCACCGACAACTGTTATATTACTTTCACACGCACTTGGATTTTGTAGACAAAAGCGAGCGTGTTAAACATCGGTATGCTGGCTTGCTAACCTTCACTGTTGGCGCAATAAAGTCACTTAATTTCAATCAATAATGCTAGCTATAAAGACAACGGTAAGTGACAAGTATAATACAGATTAAAGCTAGTATCTCATTCGAATTCTCAGACAAACTATTCCCGCCACGCTCGATGCAAACAACTTTAAGAGAACACCTCTTCAATGAATATAAATAGAAAGCAAGCAAACAGATATAGCGATAGATAAGTGATATGCGGATAAAATGATTGGAAACTTAACAACAAACACACAAATAAATAAAGTGGTAGACTTAAAAAAAAACTGACGCTGAAACCAAAAGTTTATTTAAGGTCATTCACAAACTCTCTGACGTACTTTACATTGTGGTAAACAGTCATAAGATTCCTATTATACACATGGGTTAATTTCAAATAATCTACATAACAAAAACGGCCATCCTTTCCTGAACAGAGCGTTCAGTTCGTGGTTATTCTGGAAGTAGATTTAAGATCGGAGAATAACATAATAACATCTGTAATTAATCTAACATGACAAGTTGGAATAAGATATATCTTTACAGAGGTAACTAAAAACAGGGAGTTGACAAACAGTTTTGTCGACCGCTTCTGTAACTGGTAAAACACTGCTTAACGCTGAATACTGATACACATGTTCTTAACTCTTGTTTATTTATGTGATTTCCATGTTTTTCATAACAACGACCAACTACGAAACTAAAGTGTGTTTAGATTCAAAGCATATATTTTTGCAAGATGTATAAAGTACCATTCTGTAAACATACGTACAAATTGAATAACCCAACGTATATTACTCTTTCACTCAGTTGGTTTGTTCTTTATCAGATATTTCTAATAAGTTTATTTACAGTCATTAGTTACATAGAGGGCAATTATTAGTAGTTTTTGTCATGTGTCTTTTCAAATATGAAACACCTTCCCACGCATCCTGTTAGTACAACGGCAGGTCAACGGATTTACAACGCTAAAATCAGCGGTTCGATTCCCCTCGGTGGGCTCAGCAGATAGCCCGATGTGGCTTTGCTATAAGAAAACACACACACACACACCTTTCCATAAATAAGATTTGAATATTTTTTTCACACTCAACAATAAACAAAATTATGTTGTTTGTCAGGCACGTATGATTTTTAGAGTTTCTGAATCTTACTGCAGACTTGAAAAGGTCATCAAAGCTATAAAACAATAGATTAATTAAACCTAACATAAACAATTGGATCTTCAACTGAATGACCTACATGACATTTCGTTTAATTTTTATTGCATGATAGTAGTCAATAGTGATACGTCAAAATTAAAGTCCGTTTGACCTGTGACATTGATATGGCCTTAAGCCTTGTAATATCATGGTCAAAGGTCATATGGGTCTTGCCTAGTGGAATAATCTAATACTCATGATTATTGTTCAAAGATTTATTGAGTAGAGTGAAGCTGCTCACAAATTCGCTAGTAAGACAAATTGAGTATTCTATGTTAAACAAAGATAAGGATATTTACATTTTAAACTCATAATAATTGTAACATTTCCTTTGTTTTAACAGCACTATCATAAACGCTAGAAAGTCTTTAAACTGTCGCTCATATTAACCTGTGCACATCGCGATTCGGCCCGGCATGGCTAGGTAGATAAGGCACGCGACTAGTAATCCGAGGGTCGCGGATTCGAATCCCCGTCGCATTAAACATGCTCGCACTTTCAGACGTGGGGGCGTTCAAATGTGACAGTCAATTCCACTATTTGTCATTGGCGGTGTGTGGTGATGACTAATTGCCTTCCCTCTAATCTTACACTGCTAAATTAGGAACAGCTAGCACAGATAGCGCTCGTGTAGCCTTGCGCGAAATTCAAAACAAACCAAACAAAACAATCATCGTGATTCAACATATATCTATCACCGATAAAGAAGGAATAAACTGTGAAGAAAATTTTCAACAGCTTGTGGATGATGTAAAATAGAAAAAAACACAACACATCAAAGCAAGAGACCAGTCCCTGTTATTGTAGTTGATGAGAAGCATATGGAGCAATTAGACACTCTGGAATATACAGTTCCATGTCAAATTAGGACGCAATATGACAAGAACACAATTTTCTAATCTCTCTAATCTATGAAAAGAATTGATATGCAAGGAGAATAACCATATCAATGCTTCTTGGCGCTCCGACCTGACCATAAAGTCTAAAAATAAACAGCCAGTTTAAAAGGATGTATTTATTTCTTGTACATATCAACACCAGGAAGTTGAAACGCTGAACATATTTTAAAAGATCAACTTTGGAAATTTATGTTTACGAAGAGTAAGGTTATATGAAAGCGATGTCAAGGAAAACAAGAAAGCCTGAAATGAAACAACACGAGATTTTTGGTACAATCAATTAGTTCTATGTATGATTCATTCCGTTAAAACTTAATGGGGGATGAATTTTTGTTTCATTTATACACAAAACTGGATTATGGTGGCTTCTTTTCGCGTGAGATGTGTTGCGATAAAAGTTTAAAAGATGTCAATGTTGCGATTAAAAGATTTATATACTAAAGATTCATATAAACATTTTTACACTAATGATTCATGTAAACATTTTTACAAAATGATGCTCCACAGACAGTAACAAACTTTCAAACTTAGACAATATCCGTCTAAAAACACAAAATCCAACTTGGCAAGTCTGACACACATTCTAAGTATTCAACTGTCAGGCGCCAGCGTTACGAACCAGAGCATTTTATTACACCTACTCAAAAGAATATCAGAATTCGTTTTAGTAACCAGGTAATTCCCTTTTCATAATGCCTTCAGTAAAGAAGTCATTCTTTACCATTTTTCTATGATATGAACTCTTGACACGCATAACCCTGGGCTAAAAGGAAGTAGTAATATGTATGAACTTGGTCTCAGTGATTTAGTACTATGGTTTTGATACCCGTGGAGGGCAGAGCACAGATACCCCTTTGTGTTTGTTTGCTTAATAACAAACAAACAGACGCAAATTTAAATTTTGATGTTATTTAAATTATTTTAATAAAAATAATATATGACTCTCTATCTATTTCAATATCGATGTTTGTTTAACTTTATATTTAGAAATGTGCATAATTATAATGTTAAATCTGAACTGCGAAATTCCCGCCTATTCACTAAAGTTGTAGAAGATTCTAATGCGCAAGAATCAACAATACATATGTGTAAGTAAACTATAGTGTATCGTCAGTATTGTTGTGCAGGTTGAAATTTCTAGAAACTCTTCTCACGCCTATAGATATAACCAACCGATGAGTCAAGAGACAGCATGTATTATTGTTTTGCTATAGTTGGCATACCATAATCTTTGGAAGTTATAATTGTGTTTAACGCTTATTAATCGGAAACTTCAGATATTTCATCAAGAACGTTCATAGATTTCAAACATTACAAACCATTGAACTTCAACGGATTCACACAGGACATTAGTATTCTTACAGACATTATATAATACCAGCAATAAAAATCTTGACGTCTGATCAGCGAAGAGCGAAGAAGCCAGAAGTAGTTAGTTCCCTGTTAAGTAAATTGTATTTACATCAATTCGAAATTAAATCACTCATCGTGAGCCCTCGATAAGACATCAAGGAAGTTCCAGACCAGAAAGAAGACTCAACACTGTTTGAAAGTTTGTTATAACTATTATTCTAAATTGTATTTTTGTTTATATATTAAAATATATTTGTTATAAAAAAGAAACTGTGTGTTTCTATCTTGTTAGCAAGTACAGTAAACTAGATACATATTTGAAAGCGTAATACGTAACACTAATAAAGATTTTTAAACAACTGACGTAAGCATTTCTACAAGGAACTTTAATTTGAACTTTTAAAATATGCCTTTTTTAATATATTTTAAAATTATATATATTACTGAGATAAACCATAGGGTATTTCCATTCAAACTGAAGTAACAGTAAATGATTCGACTCTTTTTCTTCAGTACTCACATTCTGAGTTTCACTAATACACTCACTCTCACTAGTGTGAAAAGCTTTTATTTTCGCTTCTCTTTATATTGCCCTCCCCAGTAGCATAGCGGTATGTCTGCGGTCTTATAACACCAGAACCCTGGTTTTGATACCCGTGGTGGACAGAGCACATATAGCCCATTGCTTTTATAAAGAAAATATTACTTACTCAGAACACAGCTGTTGAATAGCATGTTGCCGTGATATTATTTAACAGCTGTATTTCGTCCATGAGTTTTGAAGTTGTAACTATTAAAATAAAAACATGCATCTACTAAAGACTTTTAACAGCGACAGAATTTCGAATTCACACTAAAAGTAAAGTTCTGATGAAAAGCTAAGATGCTCAGTAGAAGGTGTGTGTGTTTTCTTATGCCAAAGCCACATCGTGCTATTTGATGTGTCCACTGAGGGGGATCGAACCCCTGATTCTAGCGTTGTAAATCCGAAGACTTACCACTGTTAAAACAGAGGACTTCTCAATAGAAAGTTAAGCATACATTTGTCAAGATGTCCCTTTAAATGGACTGTGGATGAATTATCAAAACAGATGCTTTAATTATATACCCCTATAGGTAACTAGGGCAGATCATAATTACCCCGAAGATGACCTAAGGCCAAAACGTTGTTCTCTTCTTTATTGGTAAAAGTGTTAATACCCATATCAGCCGTCCTGAGATACATTTTTACTTCACGTCATCACGAAAACGTATGTACGTGCACGACTAAGAACAGATTTTTTTATTGTATCTAGGCCAAAACAAAAACACTACAACTCATTGAAATTTACTGGTTTCTAAGAAATTTTCGTTGGTTATAATTAAGTTGACAACAGACTAACACACTTAGGATATTAATCTTGAGGCTTGTTTGTTTTCGAATTTCGCACAAAGCTACTCGTGGGCTATCTGTGCTAGCCGTCCCTAATTTAGCAGTGTAAGACTAGAGGGAAGGCAGCTAGTCCTCACCAACCACCGCCAACTCTTTTACCAAAGAATAGTAGGATTGACCGTCACATTATAACGCCTCCAGAGCTAAAAGGGCGAGCATATTTGGCACGACGGGGATGCGAACCCGCGACCCTCAGATTAGAGAGTCGCACGCCTTAATACGCTTGGCCATGCCGGGCCAACCTCGAGGCAATTCAAGATATAAGTAATAAAAAGTTTCACTGAAGCAGTGGATGAACTACGCCTCTTTATTAACTGTACTATCACATACTTGATAGGTTAACGGTAAAAGATTACTCAAAACACCTTCATCTTAACTTCTAGTGAATGACAAATGATTAAGTTAATAGGTGTATGTAAAATCGGATAGCAGAGAGAAGTCTACACCTTGCTGAACTGCCTATTTTATTATCATAAATAACACATCGTTGAATGATATCACGAACTAGAAACCGCTGTGCAGTTTAACAATAAACAAAAAAGTTTTCTGTAACTTCATAAAATAAATTATACGAAACAAAACACAACCTCTAATTATTTGATGTTGCTTTTTTTGGGTAATATCTATGAAAGTGACCAATCCAAAATGGATCAACTCAAAGAACGTCAAAACCCCGTGATGGAAAGAACAATATAACCCTTTGTGTAGCTTTGTGCTTAACTTCAAAGAAACAAACAAACAAACTAATCTGCTCATGAACAAATTTTAAGAACATATAAGTTGTAATAAATAATCAACCAGCTATTTGGAATTTAAGAAAGCATGCTATTTTTTTCCCTAAATGTTACTGTTATTAAAAATGAGAAAAAATATTAGCTAGCTCTAATTTCAGAAAACATTATGCCATACTTTTTTAACATGGCTTGATAAAATGTTTGTGAATTTTGATTAAACAAGCCAACTACAAAGAATCGTTTATCTATTCTAGAATTCTAAGAAATATCATCCCTTCTAAATATTTATTTGGTAACTTGTTTTCGTTGTTAAGCTTAAATACTACTGAAACACGATTTTTAGAGTTATAAGTCATGAGACTTACCGCTGAGCCACCGGGAGCTCTCAGTATTTATAGCTTGAAGAACACAAATTTTAAAACACAGTCGGCCACTGACTGAATTGCATCTCTTTAGTTATCTTTAAAATGTCCCCCCAGTTAGTCAGCGATAAACTTAGAGACTTACAAGAGCTAAAACTCAGTCTTTGATTACCTGCATTGGACAAAGTGTAGACAGTCCATTGTGTAGCTTTGCTCTAAAACAACTTCGATGTGTTTTAAATCAGTTGAAGAAAAATCAACTTCACACATTTGTTTAAAGGTATTTGTCTCTAATTTCATACCTTTATTTTCTTTAACGACCTTTCGACTCCACCTACATTGGTCACGTTCCTTTATAGTCTTAACATACACTAAAAGAAATACTGTACTTGTAACACAGTAACTTTTAAAAAGCAAACTGGTTTATTGATTTTTTTTCATTAAAATTAAAATCGGTCACCATTTATCGAGAAATACTATGCATAGCGACACTCTCCGGTAAACTAAAACATAAATTTTAACGGCAAACTTTTTAACGCATGATCATAAGAGGATCTTAACTGCCAAAAGCAGATAGAAATTGGTGTTACCATGACAACGTCCATTACGCGACGCAAGCGGCTGATAATGAGCCAGTGTAGATTTCAAGATAGACAGGAACTATAAATCATGGTGGGCCGCTGTTAGATTGTGTTTGTTGCTACACTCGGCTTGCTGTCCAACGCTACTTTGCTGCCTATCACCCCTTTGGGAGCCTTCCCAGAATTCTTTGCAACTTATTCCGCACTGTGCGGATTTCTGGCAGGCTGCGTCTGCCCCTGACAAAGAAAGATGACAGTCAAATTTATCTTTGTAATCTATAAATACCTGGATCGCTTTGATGACTGTTGGGAACGCTAGCACGTACAGAGTGGCCATCGTAAACATCAAACTAGCTAATTACAGGGAGCACAGGAAACAAAGAACAGATGTACCCTAAAACACCCTACACAAAAGCAAGTTACTTGCGAAAAAGGCGTTTTTTTTCTTCACAGATGACAGATATTCCGTAACTAAAATCTACAGGGCACAATGCTTCTTTAGCTTTTTAACAATCGAGTAAATAAATTAGTTTGGGAAAAATGCATTAAGTTGAACGTTTCCTAGAAATCTGAACAACAGCTGTAGCAGCGGAAAGAATATGTTCTTTGTCATATCACAGCATAATTTTAAATTTATAAACTATCTCATAGTTCTCTGTTTCACTTTATTTATGCAACACGATATTACAAATATCAATGATTATTATTGTACCAGTCACCCGCTAGTACAGCGGTAAGTCTACGGATTTACAACGCTAAAATCAGCGGGTCACGATTCACCTAGATGGACGGACTCAGCAGATAGCCCGATGTGACTTTAAGAAAACACACACACACACTAGTATACCAAAGTTTATCACCGTATTGTGTTAGTGATCAAATAATTTAACCATTATTCAATTAATGTAAAAATGCCCTATGAATATACTCTTTCACATTGATAAAAATTATCCACTTCGTTTTCCCAAATTATTACTTTAATTAAAATAGAAAATAAGTGAAATCGAAACTTTATTACTTATGTTACAAAAAAAAAAAGTCCGTTAGTGAGATTATGGATCAAAGGTTAAGATAATGGTAAGCTGCAATGTATGATTTGGAAATTAAAAACAGAGTCTATACTTTTAATGACCTGAAGTTTGTCATCAACACTGCTGATGTTCAATAGAAATATTCTATGTGTATGTTACATCAGACGCCAATAACCACATGAGATCGTAGGCAGCCGTATTTTGAAAGATGAAATAAACTTCTCAGAGTTGACTTCTCGTAAAACATCATAAAGATGGAGAACCCCAAAAAATACTTAGACAAGTTGTAAAAACTTATCAGCATAAAAATTACAGCGATTAATTAAACAAATTAAGAAAATAATAAAACAAGAATTAAATAACAAAATTATAATCACATATTTTAAATTTTATTTTACATTCATTCGAAACACACTTTCAATAAATTCTAATGTTACTAATCTGATTCATTTGTCGATAATTTCTAAACGATTTCATCTAAACTACTTTTACAAACAGTGTAACAAGAATGTTTTGTTAAACTATAACTCAGGTATTTCTATATATCACCTTGACGCATTTGGGTTTTAAAATATTACTAATTTTAGGTGTCAGTTAAGTTCGAGATTAATTAATTCTAAGGCTAAGGCCATTTAGATCTAATATGGATTACACTGAGATTGTTTTTTGGGTAAAATTAACTATTAATTACGAGTTACTTCAAGATTATTTGTAAGGTTAAATTTCGATTAGTTTGAAGGTCAGTTTAAGGTTCGGTTCACAAGTTTTACCCATTCCTTTTTACGTTTTAAAGTTAATATTACTATAGAGGGTTAAATACTTTATATAAAAAAACGATTTTGCATCTGCAGGTCAGCAAGACAGATGACATAGGAGCAATATAAAGACACGTTAGAACAAAATATATCAAAACTATATTTCGACATTGTTTGGTATTTCACGGGTCGTGTGATACACCTGGAAGTTGATCATTTTTAGGAAGAGTATGTAAGAGGCCTCTCTGACAAAAATATTCATGCAGTCAGATGGTTTATTTGTTTAAATTTCGCGCAAAGCTACACGAGGGCTATTTTCGCTAGCTGTCCCTAATTTCACAGTGTAAAACTAGAGGGAAGGCAGCTAGTTATCACCACCCCCCGCCAACTCTTGGGCTACTCTTTTACTAACGAATAGTTGGATTGATCGTCACATTATAACGTCCCCATGGCTGAAAGGGCGAGAATGTTTGATGTGACAGAGATTCGAACCCGCGACCCTCAGAATACGAGTCGAGTGTCTTAACCACCTGGCCATGCCAGGCCAGTCATATCGTAAAGATGTGGTCTGCTCGAGTATTTAGAATTTCCAAGATGGCAATATTCTTTCCACTTAATGGCACTGAAAAACAAAGAGACTTATAACAAGTTGTACCACCACCCATTATAAGCAAACTTCGGGATCTTGTAACAGAGGAGAATCCAAGAACACAAACGTCAGTGATAAAAGTCGTCCACGTGCCGCAGGGAACAAAGCGTAAAAAAATAATGAAGGATCTCTGTCTGAAAAAACG
This sequence comes from Tachypleus tridentatus, assembly GCF_004210375.1. Lineage (NCBI taxonomy): Eukaryota > Metazoa > Arthropoda > Merostomata > Xiphosura > Limulidae > Tachypleus > Tachypleus tridentatus. The sequence goes on from NC_134825.1 coordinate 57,626,054, forward strand.
AAACATGTCACGTATACACAAGTTACTTCATGACATATCTGCTTAACCGTGGCATACCTATAGTAGCCACTGGATAAAATGGGTATTCATGCTTTTATATACTATGAAACACACTGGCCAAATCGTCTGATGCAGCGTCTATAGATCTGAGCGATCGCATTATTAAAACGAGCACTGTGAAACTCTTATTCTGGTACACTAGATGGAATATACAAATTGCAAGGAGGAATAGTGTTCTTTGAACATGACAGCCTTGTAACAGAGCCTTTTTAAGTGTAAACTACGAAGCAGAACTATTGTGAAAACACATAGAAAAAGTATGAACGGATGTGTTGGTATGAGCTGTTCTGTCCTGGTGGGGTTCCATATTCGTTTCAACATAACACACTCAACCTTTGTGGTGTACTTATAATTTACTTTGAAATTTATTTTAAGATATATAATATTTTCATTATTGGACGGGTTCTTATGGATTATTTGGCAAAACTATTTTTTTTTAAGTCCACACCATTAACGATTAATAAAGTGTTCATTTCTTCGACTACAAGCTCTAAACCTTGTACAAGTTTCAATGTGATAACGATAGTTCTAACTTCACAAATAAAGTTCCTAGTATAAATTTAAACTATTTGCTAATTTTCGATAACGTAATATATATCTTCTTGGCTGAAAACATAAATTCAAAATTTACAGCGTTTAACTAACTCAGTAATCAATCAAACACTGTAACAGACATGAATCAACTATTAATTGACGCTTCAGTCTAACTCACGTTTTTATATACTAATGAAGTCATTTATACATTATCAAGAAAGCTCCAGACGTTTGTGACGCAGCACTCATTTCTGACGTCAAAACTTTTCTTTATAAATACCATTAATTCATAAGTCTAAATAAAGCCTCCCACGCAATGCCTTACCGTAAATCTGAAGCTTATAACGCCAAAAACCTGGTTTCGATACTCTTAGTAAGTTTGTTTGGTTTTGGTTTGTTTTGAATTCCGTGCAAAGCTACACGAGGGTTATCTGCGTTAGCCGTCCCTAATTTAGCAGTGTAAGATTAGAGGGAAGTCATCTAGTCATCGGTGGGCTGAGCAGATAGCCGGATGTGGCTTTGCTATAAGAAAAAAAACACAAAAACACACACACCTAGTCATCGCCACTTACCGCCAACTCTTGGGCACCTCTTTTTACAAACGAATAGCGAGATTGACAGTCACATTATAACACACCCACGACTGAAAGGGAGAGCATGTTTGGTGTGACGAGGATTCGAACTCGCGACCCCAAATTGTGAGTCGAGTACCCTAACCACCTGGCTGGTCATGCCGAGCTACTCTTAATAAGCACGGCACAGCTAGCCGTAGCTTTGTACTTAACAACAAAGGAACAAATTTAAAATATGATAACAACACAAACAAACTACTTAGCCTAGAACATTATTTTAAGTTACACGTCAGCTTATTAAATATTTTTTAAAACTTCATTCTGAGTTTAAGGTTATTTGTTTGCATCAAACTAGTGTAAGATACAAACATCAACGTGACTATTAACACTATTGTTATTTTCTTAGTGTAAACTACAAAATGAGTTGTCTGTAGTCTGTCCACTGTCTGTCCATTGTTTGATCGTATCTCAAGTAATTACCCTTAATTAATATTACTTTACTATATAGATAAGTACAATCATTTTAATGAATAGTCTTGATTTGCTGATGTGTTTTATTTATAACGTGTGTATCAAAGTGATTTAATAAAGAGAAAAAAAAAACGATTGTTTGTTTGTTTACTTTAGTTTAGTCACAAAGTTACACAATGGACATTATGTACATCACGGTTATCGAAACCCGGTTTATAGCGTTCTAAGTCTTCAGACATAGCGCTGTACAAATATGAGACCGAAGGGAATCGAGCCACAGGTTTCTGTGTTATAAGTTCTTAAACGTACTTCGCATCCGCCGTTTACCAGGATAAGTTCGTAGGTTTTAGGTCTGTAATACATCTACAAATACTAAGAAGTTAAGGCGCTAGTATCACACAACAGGGGCACAACATCTTTCAGCAAATCTCTCGTCTTTACATTTCTTATATGTTTCTATAGAGTTAGTTAATCAGGTGACTATAGGTGACTACTTCCTAACACAAGTATACGTATATAAGTGTGCAAGTGTACGTATTGTGACGGGTTTGATCTTATATATTAATATTGATGATTGTTCAAATTTATATTTAGAAATGGACATAACATATACTGTTAAATTAGTATTGCGAAATTCCCGCCTATTCATTGAAAATGCAGAAGAATCACGAGTGTAAGAAGCAAATTTATGTGTGCATGTAAACAAACGTATTGTTGGGAACTGGGGGAAAAGTTCTCGCGAACCCAAAATGGTTAGCGAGCAGATCACTGTTTCATCTAAGCATAATGCTGTGTTGAGGATGATCTCGATGTGTTTCCCTCGTGACACGTGTCTCTAGCTCAGGCTAGAAACCTGAGCCAGAAATAAATGATAGATATGCATTCAGAGGACGATCCAAGGGGAATCTTATAAATTATTGTCCTATTGATGGTTGTTCGAAGAGTGATAATGATGGAGGAGAGGTGAAGTTCCGTTTGCGAAAAATTAGCTGATCGCTGAGCAAGAAAGGGACTCGGAGATCTCTTCACTATTCAAACCTGCACTCCCAAAGAATGAATTGGAGAAAGTTCCAAATGATTACTTTTTCAAAAATGGTGTACTTACAAGGAAATGGAGACCACCAGAAAAGACGGCTTTAGAGGACTGGGCTGTAGTTTATTAAATTGTTGTTCACAAAACATATCATTTTGAAATATTGAGGGTTGCCAATGAGTTCCCCATGGGAGGTCATTTAGATGTCAATAATACATGTAACAAAATTATAAAACATTTCTTTTGGCCAAAAATTAAACAATATATTTCTCAATTTTGTAAAATTTGTAATACATATCAGTTGGTCGGAAAAACCTAACAAGAAAATTCCTCTTTCTCCTTCGAAACCGATCCCAATTTTTAAGGAATCCTTCAGTCATGAGATTGTTGATTGTGTTGGGCCTTTACCAAAAACTCAACCACGAAACCAATATTTGTTGACTATCATGTTTGTATCCCCTAAATGCCCTGAAGCTAACCCTTTGAGAAACATTTGAGAAACAATTTCTAAGGTTTTAATTAATTTTTTTACATTTATTGGATCAAATCTTATATCGAGGTTGTTTGAACAAGATGTTCAATGCAAAAAAGGCCAAATCAAGTGCGTACCACTCACAATCACAAAGTGCTCTGGAGAGATTTAATTCTACCTTGAAAAAATATGATGCGGACTTACTGTCTCAATAATGAAAAGAATTGAGGTGAAAGAGTGAATTTATTATTATTTGCTGTTTGTGAGCCACTTCAGGTGACGCTAGGGTTTAGCCAGTTTGAGTTAGTTTTTGACCATTCAGTATGTGGTCCTTTGAAGTTACTAAAGGAAAAACGGTTGGAAGATGATCTAAAAAAATGCACTTACTGGATTACGTTTTCAAGTTTTGGTTCGGATTCTTAGGCGCTTTTGAATTGGCTCGGGAAAACTTGATGTCATCTCAAGCTAAAATAATAAAAAAAGGTTTATGACTGCAACGCTGAAGAGAGTAAGTTTTGTCATGGTAATATGGTTTTAGAAATGTTACCCTCTATGGGACATTCACTCAACGTTAGGTATCATGGTTTCTGTGAGGCTGTTTTTGGAAAGGTAATGATATAGACTATGTTATAAAAGCATCTGATTGTCGAAAGGATACTTATGTGTGTCATATCTATATGTTGAAGCCCTACCATATTTGAGATTCATCCGAAAATATTTTAACCATTGGGTGATCTTCTGATACTGATAAAAGTCGCTTTGACTTAGAAACGTAGATCTGAAAATATGAAAGATGAATGCAACGTCAAACTGAGTAATTCTGACTTTTGAGCCAAAATTTGTTGTATTGTAAATTAGCCAACTCTAACCAACAAGAAAAGTTTGGTGAGATTCTTAGGAATGGATGGTTGCTACAGAAAGTTTTTTTTTAAAAAATGCTGACGTAACTGTACCATTAGCAAACCTATTGAATAAAAATCAATAGTTTAAATGGTCTGAATCATGAAAAAAAGGAAACGACTGCTTCAATCATCCTTCTACTGGATTAAGTTTGTTTGCTTTTTGTTATTTTTAATTGCAATATTACAATTTGACCTTATGCAATAAAACTGTTTTTAACAATTGTTACGGTTCTAGGTGAAACAAGAATATGGAATAATAAGATCCAATTGGATTAGATAATTCTGAAATTAAATAGAATTAATGAAGTCAATCTGCGCTGAGATTCACACGGTATACCTTTTAAGCCGACACGAAAACAGGAGACGAAAGGAGATTATAAAGGTGGTTCCATGTGATAGATCTACTGTGAATAAGATCTGCTCTTTTAATAATGAGGAAAGACCTTGGTCATGGGGCATATCGTTAGGAAACATTCCTTGTATTCTCCGAGAGGATAGAATAAATTAATTCGTGCGGAACTATTCAACGAAGAACCCCGTTAATGTTAATCAATCAATGAAGTAATTGGAACGACATGTATGGGCAAAGAAACCCAATAATCGTGATCTTGTGTGATAAACAGACCAAGAGTGATAAGATGTATAACTAAAATGTCAGTCCATAAGCAACTATAAATGTATTGTTTTCGTTAAAATGAAGAATACGGCCTTTTTATGTATCTAAGAATTATTCTTATTTTAACTAAATAAAAAATCATACCCGTTTGAGCAACACTAAAACTGGCTGTCTATTCTAGGTGATACATAAAAAATAAAACCAGCGGCGTTGAAACTACAAATCCAAGTGATATAAAATATTTTGAATACACACTATCATATATAATTTTTTAAGGAAATATTTAACATAAAGCTTAAACTTTCAAGCAACAAACACACACGCATGTATCAAGTCGACTGTTACTTTTGGATGTAAGGCAAAGGTCTTAAGAAGAAAACAGAACAAAAGAATCCGAGACTGACGATGGCGACATTGAGAAGAGAACACAGAAGATTGGGGTGGAGGTTGTATACTGTAGAAGCTAATTATACATAATCGCCAGGCGATCTATAAATGACGTTACTAGGCAACATCGAGCTTTTCGATTTTCTTTATCTGGAGAACTGAGGTAGACAACTTTTTAAAATATATTTTTCTCAGTTTCAACGGAATGCGCGAGTAAGCTAATGTGGGGTAATTATGTATGATGTACCAGTTTAGGTCGACAGGTTTAAGTACAGTTTCTAGAAATTTCTTTGCACATTGTATGAGACTAAATACATTTCGGCGAATACAAAATGTTGCGTATAAATGTTGAGAGCCAAAGTGCTTGTAATATACTATGTACTTTATTATAGTCTTCCAAGGTTGTATAATGATCTTTTAACCTCATACATACATTAATGTATAGCAGTGTCTACTTGATATATATATATATATGAATACAATTTGTATGAGTTGGCAAATATTTATACATTTTCCCCTACCCCAACCCCTGTGGTTCAGCGGTGAGCTTCAGGACTTATAATATTAAACTATGGGGTTCCAAATTGCGAAGCAGGTCACCAAGGAACAAACAAACACAACTGACGCTATTTATCTCATATAAACTAATTCCAATCAATACTTCCGTGATTTAAAACAATGTTTTCTAGTATACGGAATGGTCAGTTCTAGTGTGGGATATCTGTTGAATTAAATAGAGTTAATCTACAAAACAGGGTATTCGACAGATACGCGGTTTTACACAGTTGGCGTTTTCTATTGAGATAAACACTGAAAATTATATATAACACTCAATTCCAATTCTTGCTCATATTCAGTAGTTTTATTAACGTGATACGCATCTTATTACTAAAACGTAAGCAATAAAGGTTTGGGTAACTAAAGACCTTGCTCCTTTATTACACAACCCAGTACACTGCACATTACGCCATTCCACTTGGTTTATATTTCATGTGCTACTGAAAGGAGGAAAACATAATTTCACATTTCCAAGATACGTCACAGCTTCAATATTACGCGATCTTCTATTTGATTTTATAATGCAAAGAAATTATAACTATTTTGAAAAAAAAAGAAGATATTTACAGTAAATCTAAGAGAAATATCGTTCGTTTTGTTTTTGAATTTCGCGAAAATCTACACTAGGGCTGTCTGTTCTAGAACTCCCCAATTTAGCAGCGTAAGACTAGAGTGAAGGCAGTTAGTCACCACGACCCACCGCCAACTCTTAGGATACTCCTTTACTGACAAATAGTGAGACTGACCGTCACATTATAACGCCCCCACGGCTGAAAGGGCGAGCATGTTTGGTGTGAAGGGGATTACGAGTCGAGCGCTCTAACCCCTGGCTTACTAAGAGAAAGAATTAAGTATGGTAAATAATGTGAACACAATGATAAGAGGAATATATCATAAGAGATATGGATCAGCATGTTGTGCGTAAAATTCATTTCCGAAAAAAAAAAACTTCCTGGAAAGCATATATAAAGTATATGAATGGCTCACAAAAAACAACAATAACAAAAAACGCGTAACGTGACCCGTGTACAAAAACACCTACAAATGTATGATACACTAATGTCCATATACGCTTACATTAGAATAAGGTGTAATGCCAGATTATTTGCAGCTTTTATGGAACTACCATGACTTCCTTTTCTGTGTCTTAGTAAACATCGTAATATCAATGTCTTGAGTCAGGTGTAACCCTTCAGGGAAATTGGTAAAAGATAAACGAATCATAAATAATTTTCTCTTAATAATTAACTTCTTTCTATCTTGTTTAACTTTCCGAGACTGATAGAGTAATTAAAAACAGTATTGTTATTGTTGTTTACATTTAACGAAAAGTTAAAAATGATTTAATATAAATATGGGGATGGCCGCCGAGAGTTGTCATGGTTCCTCAAGACGAAAGTACACCTGGTTCCCACGATAGGGGCATGGCATGACCATATAGTTCAATCTGAGGGTCCCAAGTTTGAATTCCCTTCCCACCCATGCTTACCCTTTCAGCTCTGAGGGCGTTATAATGTATCGATCTTTCCTACTATTTATGGTAACCGTGGGTGATGACGACTAACTACCTTATCTGTATTCTTTTAATGCTAAATTAGGGACGGTTAGCACAGATATTCTTTGGGTATCGTGGCGCGAATTTCAGACCAAACCCCCGAATAGTTTATAGGAGAAAGAGATCACACGAACCCGACTCTCCCTGATCTTTAAATTACTTAAATCCCGATAAGGAATACATGAAAGTGGATTGATGCCGTGCATACAGACAAGTGATGGAAAGCGCGGTCTACGTTTGCTTAAACATTAGCTACTGATTTGAAAGATATTGTACACATTTCTTTGCTGCTCTCATGAGTCCATTTAAGAGCAACTGGCTCCGGGTAACTATCATAATCTTATTTTCTCGTTTTCTCTGTGGGTTTCAAAACGTGTGTCGTACATTTTTCACTAGTTTTACATCTCTAAGAGAAAAAAAAGGAAAGTTCTGTTTCAGATTTTCGCCCCTGCCCCCGAAAGTTGGCTTCTTAATTACACTTAGACAAGTTTCGATAATAATGATTCGGTTGTCTCACCTTCCTGCATCTTGAATATTATATTACTTCTTTTTAATAGGAATGTATTTGTTAAAAATTATTTCAGGCGATTTTCAAATATGTTTTAAGGCCATTTCCCGAAACCATGTCAGAACCGCAAGATCATAGCCGAACGCTAAAAAAAAACCAACAAAAAAACGAGAAAAACTAATTGCAAATTACTAAATATTTTATTTTATTAGTGCAGTATCCAACTCTAGGAAACTTTGAACATTATGTAAGAGCTTGTTTTCTTTCACTGCATCCCATTTAGCAGTTTTAATTACATATTGTACTTGATGAACGCCATATCGACGTCTATAAAACATTGTGTCTCTGGATTTACAACGCTAAAATCAGTGGTTCGATCCCCCTCGGTGGGCTGAGCAGATAGCCCGATGTGGCTTTGCTATAAGAAAAACACAAACACACACTATAAAACATTTAATCTAATATTAGTGCTCCCTTATTTTTTAATGGAATCCCATTTTTTGTAGTTTTAACTCAATATTTTAGCAATTAGAACAAATTGGAACTAAGAGGTAACGTGCAGAATGTATTCTGGGAAAACAATTCTAAGATGTATTATTTACAAACATTAATTAAATTATTCAAAAGATACAGTGTAAACGTATATTTTTAACACAATTAATTAACCTACTCTGCAAGAATAAAGCAAAATGAAATGTTTACCGCAATTAATTAGTAAATATACTCTAATAAAATAAATTATCTCTCAAAAGTAACTTATGTCTTATAGAAAAATTAGGAATATTGGATATTTACTAAAAATAATGCAGAATATTACAAAAATTAAATTTGTATTACATAAAGTAAGATAAGTTACAAGAACAATGAGGATTGTACTCTAAGACAGAAAACACTCATAATTACCTTTTACTGATTAAGCTAATGTTATGTCGAGAAAACGTAACTCTATTGCTTAATAAAATAAAGTAATACCCAAAAAACAATATAATGTGAATCGTTGTGTTTGAAGTTGATAAAAATATTGTGTTTCACTGAAGGTAATATTTGTGGATAAAGAACTCGTATCAAAACAAGCCATAAAGCATTCATTGGGGGGTGCAAATCTTTTAATGAAAATGAACCCAGGACAGTAAATTCATTAAATATTAGTGGCTTATGAATAGATACAAGAGGTTTGGCTGCTTTGTAACTGTATTCTGATTGCAGAAAGTATAGGGCATAATGGATGATTCTGTTTATGAACTTTAGGTAGGTTGCTATCTTCAAGAATATAATTTGTTTAACGCATAGTCAGTTATAATATTTTCTCTTTTGTTTTGTTTTTTGTTAAGTCCCTAAGGAAGCATTGTATCTTTTCTTTAATGAATTTACTATCCTGAACTCGTTTCCATTTGTTAAAGAATAAAAATATCTACACCTTCCCAATGAATGTTTTTTGGCTACATTTAAATAACAATACAAATTCTATTTCCCAATACAGAAAATGTATGAATGATAACATAACTGTTGCGTTGTTTTAAGTACACACATTTCACACGACGTAAGGTTTTCAGTTCAAAATTTCATATTTAAATGTATTGCTGTGTTTTGAAGTCGACTTTTTATTACTTGTGTGAGTAGATTGTCTGGTAAAGTCACAAATTGTTCACAAAACAAGAGACTTGAATCCTGTTTTGTTGTTCTAATATAAACTTGTGCAGTATATATTCAAAAGTTATACCTGGGTTCCACAGAACACAAGTTTTTTATGATGTATTTCAAATTTCAACAAACTCATAAGAATTATTCGATAAAAAAGAATTATAAAAAGCAAGGATTTCGACAAACATAAAAAATTGTAGCTTTAAAAGTATAAAACTCACCAAAATATGTATGAAACTATAACTTTTAAATTATACCAACATATTTACGAAACTACCTTTAGAACTATAAAATATAACAAAAATGTGTTCAAGCACAATAACTGAAAATATTGCTGTATGAAATTAAAAACTAAGTTTAAGTACAGAATATAATATTTTTCAATCACGGAAACTTTCTACAAACAAGTATTACTGCTAACAATATTTTAGTTTATGAGTTATGAGAGTTGGTAGAATAACATTTTTAACTGATTGAAATACCCGAGTTCGTCATTGGCCAACTGATTAAAGTACTCAAATTCGTCATTGGCCAACTGACTGAGGTACTCAAGTTCGTCACTGGCCAACTGATTGAGGTACTCAAGTTCGTCATTGGCCATGGCTACAAAGGGAAACAATTCACTGCAGTGTCGCAAACTTTTACCATTAAGCACCTTCTGTTTAGAAGAAATGCCATTATTTAGTAGGTTATGATTTGACGACAGACAAAGTCCCAGAAGAGTCATCCAAGCGAATACTTGCGAAGTTGAGTTATTCTGTAGATGTTGGTATTGATTGATAATGTTATAGTTGTCAGCCAGCCCAAGCAACAAGTGTTTGTTGTTTTCGACTTTTAAATGACAATGGTTTTAGGTGGTGTGATAAATGCAAACCTGATCCGGTTGTAGAAGGAAACTTTCGTCTAATAAATAAAACCTAAAATAAACTTAAACATTGAACATATGCCAATTCTAACTAAGTAATATCACATTTAAGATTTTACTGACTTAGTGTGCACGGTTATTAAAACATAATCATTAACAAATGTGCATTAGTTTAGTAAAAGCGAAAACGAATATAAACTTGACCATTTATTTTTGCTTACTAAAGTATAATAGCCACTTCAGTGAACCAACACATGTAACACAAGTCAATATTCGTTTTGATTTTTTATAATTTGTGTGCTATCCTTCAACGCTTCTTTCCTTATATCTAACAATATCATATTGCTTGCCCTCTTTGGTTTCGAATATGTTGTTATACACAATAACCTTTGAAAACAGAGCTGTAGGTAGAAGTACTGCGACATGAAACCTCCGTCCTACTGAACTTTTTTTACGTCTAGACAATAAAAAGAAAGAAAGAGAGATTCGAGGGAGAACAAAAGTAAACATTTCTCTAAATTATGTCGTACGTATTTAAGTGTAAGTTGTATGGCTATTAGGCGTATTTATATTGAAAAAAACACGTATTTTTGCACTGGAGCTTCCCCATCAAAGTTATTAAAAATATCAAAGCTTATTTTACCAAAAAGAAAAAATGTACAAAATGTTAAATATAAATCAAACGAAATGTTGGTTGAAGTGGCAAAATTCATGGTTTCGGCCCAGCTTGAAAAATTAAGTAGATATGGGAATTTTGGACGTAAAATACTTGATAATTTATAGATTAACATCGAAATTCAGAGTTTCTAAGCAATGAGTACTGTATGTACATGAATAGCGATTTGTTGCTTTTGTCACGTGTTCGTTTGACATGAATTGATTGTTTGTTTGTTTTTGAATTTCGCGCAACTGTTGGGTTGATTTGTTTTGAGTTTTGCGCAAAGCTACACGAGGGCTATCTACGCTATCCGTCTATAATTTAGCAGTGTAAGACTAAAGGGAAGGCAGCTAGTCATCACCACCCTACCGTCAACTCTTGGGCTACTATTTTACTAACGAATAGTGAGATTGACCGTCACGTTATAACTCCCTCATGGCTTAAAAGATGAACATGTTTGATGCTGAACTGAAGTCTTGACGTATACCAAGTTCAAGGTTATATTTTAGGCCGCGAGACATGAAACACTGTGAAAATGGGAATAGATTTCAAAATTAAACACTTTTTATTGTGCACACAGTCTTAAACTAAGTAGCTGTATATTTTAAAAGGCGTGCATGTGTGAAAATAGAGAGAGCAAACATGATACAAAGAATCGTATTTTAACAGTAACATACAAACTTCCGAAAATTCAGTTTCCTCCTCGATATGAGCTGCCTTTTCAGAGTTTCTAAATAATTAATGTGTTAACAATCCAGAAGTCCAAACATCTAATTTTTTGTTTGTTCAGATAATAGTATTTTATTTATTAAATATTTATATACAGTACGTTCATTACCAAAGTATTCAACCCCTACCAATGATGTCATATTTGGATGAAATACAAATAATGTAAACAATTTTTAATGAACTTGTATTTATTCAAAACTGATAATAAAACTTCACATTTTTATGCGAGAAAGACGTTGAATGTCAACAAGGTCTGCAGAGAAAACATGTAAGTTAAATTTGCTGATTTCGTAGATCGTGATGACGAGAAACTCACTTGAAATAAAAATGTATTCTCAAGACGGCTGATATGGGTGTTAACACTTTTACCAAATACAAAGCTGAGAACAACGTTTCGACCTTCTTAGGTCATTTCCGGGGTTAACAAAGAGAGTTTACAACTGACCGTTGACGGGCACATGTCTTAGGGACGAAAATGTTAACGGGTACAAGATTGTAGAGGGCACTGCAGTTAGATGTTAGTTCATTAAATGGTATAGATATAAAGGTGTTCCTTTATATTGGTTTAATTTTGGTTTTAGTTGTTGTATAAATCGAGTTTCTTTAATTTTACGTTTGTTTATATTTGTTTTCCTACTTAGTATCTGGTTGTTTTCTATGGTTATGTTGTGTTCATTTGAATTGTAGTGTTCAAAAACGTAAGAATGTGTTTTTTTGTGTTCTTTGAATCTGATTTCCATTTTACTGCGTGCTTCTCCAATATAAAAGTCGTGGCAGTTGTTGCAATGTTTTTATAAATAACGTTAGTGTTATGTTGTCAGTATAGTTTTTACACAGTATGGATTTTAGTTTTATACCTGATTTTTTAATAAATTTAGTGTTTATGGAATGTTAGGTTTTGTTGTGAGTTTCTTTCCAAATGTTAGTTGTTTGTTACTTCGGGAATTTATAGCAGCGTGAGGAATAACGAATGACTTTGAAATCTTCTTGTAACCTACACCTGGTCTGTGCTTCTCTACCATTTTATCCTTGACTTGTTTGGAACGCTCCTTGGTCTTCACGGTTGTTTTGTCGTATCACTATATGAGTTGTGACTTAAATAGAGGCATTTACTCCGAGTCAAGTTAAACCACTTTCTCGAATTTCTATACAAAAATATTTAAGGTTATTCTATGTGAAGGTATCGCTTCCTTTTATCATAACTTTAGGTTAAGTTACAGAATATGAAAAGCACAATTTTAATCCTATTTATAATTTTGTGAAGTGCAATATACTTATACTAAGTTTTTACATGTGATTTAACGGAACTGTTGATCACCAAACAATCAGTTTTAAAAAGTAGAGCATTTTAATAAAAATGGTTTCGTCATTCGATTTTAAACTACTCCTACTAAAATATCGGTGATTTTATTGTAAAATGTGACCTTTAGGGTTTGGAATCAGTAATATGTGATTGTCTCAATATTTTAGGTAGCCATGTGTCAGCCAGTTAGTCATTACAAACAACGAAACGTTACAATATCCTTGTTCACAGCCTAGATTCCAAAACAAACAAATAAAGGATAGTCTCTCAAAGTAAACATTTCTATTACTATCTCACCTTACGACTGCCAAAAAAGCCTTTATTTAGTGTGAATAGAAACCAACTTATGAACTCTGTTCTTTGTATTAGTACAGAACTAATGCCCTTTTACGTTTTTAAGTTGAGTAAACAGGAAATTGCATGACAATCATCGAACCATTATACGTTCACGATGTACTCTCGATCACAGCCTATCACTCAAGCGTTGCAATTACATAATTATTCGAGTCACGAAGTAAGTCACCTTAGGCTAATTGGATCATTTACGACTAAAGTAGCAAAAAAAAAGAATAACTTTCTAACAACGCGATGTATTTTGAGGTCGCTAACAACTTCACACCTATTACAATTATACGCTTGTGTTTTAACATGTTAGCTGAACAAAGAGAAAAACATCTCAAGAAAACTTAACAGTATTTTGTTTTACGTTAGGTTCATACTGGAGAATTGCGAATACTCTCGAGAAAATGATTGCCAAAGAAGAAATATTCCTAAAGGTTTCATGTTAAAACCAAAATATTTTATATTATATTACAATACACGAATTTTGAGCACAAAGAAATACTCAAGACAATATCTCCTACAACTTAAGAAAGAAAACACATTTTCCAGATACATAATTTCACATCCACCAACCAAAATGCCTAATTCATCCATATAAACTGTGATACATTGTTTATTGCACAATTTCATAAAGGCCCGGCATAGCCAAGCGTGTTAAGGCGTTCGACTCGTAATCCGAGGGTCGCGGGTTCGAATCTCGGTTGCACCAAACATGCTCACCCTCCCAGCCGTGTGGGCGTTATAATGTTACGGTCAATCCCACTATTCGTTGGTAAAAGAGTAGCCCAAGAGTTGGCGGTAGTCGATGATGACTAGCTGCCTTCCCTCTAGTCTTACACTGCTAAATTATGACGGCTAGCGCAGATAGCCCTCGAGTAGCTTTGCGCGAAATTCAAACAAACAATTTCATAACAATAAGACATTTTGTTTTTTGGCAACCGCCATAATTTATGAATGTTTCACATCAGTGCCGTTCCCTTATTGTTTGAAAAATATAATAACAACAACCAATGAATATTTATATGGACTGCATCTACACATAATTGGGTTTGAAGTGCTTCAAGCTCAGATCGCACTACCCTCTGTATTTCAATAAAATAAAGATGATAAAGGAATTAAAATAGATTAAAATCATATAATATGCTGAACGATAAAAACATGATGTACATTTGGTATTAGAGATCAATTACGTTATAAAAAAACAGATTTCTACAAGGTAGAAACTTTGAAGTCCATTTATATGTATAAGGTTCTCGAAGTTAATACATTTGGGCCAATGAAACAAATGTGCTATCACTTTTTACACATTACTAAATCAACTTACAGACCATGAGAAACCCTTCGACAAACGTACACAACAAACTAATCCTGTAAGAAGATGTATGTGTCTGAACACAATATCGTTAGAGAATTAACTTCTGGTCATATCAAACTACTTATTTAGATTAAATTTATGTATTCGCTTATTCAAAATATATTTCATTGGGAACAGTATATTCAGTCAAAGGTAATGTTGTGTATAGTACCTAATGCGATAACAATGGTTATGAAAGATGGCCAGGGTTTGCCTCCAAATATGTCATAATTTTATGCATTTATTAGTATTTGAACGTATTATTACATGATAGTTAGTTGGTACGATAAATATCTTTAAAATCCGTGTCCCCCGGTGGAACAACGGTTGGTCTTCGGAGTTACAACACTAAAATCAAGGGTTCGATTCCTTTCGGTGGACTCTGGAGATAGCCCAATATGGTTTTGTTATAAGAAAAACACAGACACTCTAAATTTCGTAAATCAGCCAGTTTACATTGACCCTCACTCACTGAATTCTTCTTTGTCCCAGTTCGTAATCAAGACTAGTCATGGACAAAGTCATTCCAATACTCCAATCTTTCATAATTAACTTTGTAAGATGTATTTAAATCTGCTCATCGCCTGTGGGGTTTGCAGGGAAAGTTATTGTCGGTTCTTACAGATCATTTTTAATAGTATAAATAGTAATGACCTATCTATCACAGTATATACTACTCCCAGATTTCTCTGGAAGACCATTCTTTAAAACTATAATAACTGAAAACACACTATAAAAATCATATATACTGCTCAATATTGCACTTACATTTATTTGTACGCTATGCAAACAAACTCATAAAAATAGTTCAAATCTCAGATTGAATCCATCTTCATACACCTCTTAACACTAAAAAAACCCAGCATGGCCAGGTGGTTAAGGAGCTGGACTCATAATCTGAGGGTCACGGGTTCGAATCCCTGTCACACCAAATATGCTCGCCCTCCCAGCCGCGGAGGGATTATAATGTGACGTTCAATCTTACTATTCGCTGGTAAAAAAGTAGTCCAAGAGTTGGCAGTGGGTAATAATGACTAGCTGCCTTCCCTCTAGTCTTATACTGCTAAATTAGGGACGGCTGGTGCAGATAGCCCTCATACAACTTTGCGCGAAATTCAAAACAAAACAAACATTAACAAAACAAGTAGTTATCATGGTTTCGGTTAACGAAAGATGAAGATATACTTTTTATATTCGATATAATCATAACTATATTACTGTTGCTATTTGACTTTTAAGATTAAGTTTTATTTATATTAATTTATTTTATTAGTTAGTAGCTATACACGTATACTCTTTGGTACACAACATGTAACATATTGATGTAACATAGTCATCTGATCTAATTATTAACAGGGGAAGTGAAAACATTTCCCACAAATTTATAAACTCTGTTATAGATTTGTGGTGACTTTTTCATCATAAAACATACCTTTCAAAGGAGGTAGATCAGAAGATGTTTCCAAATTTTGCAATATGCTTGAGGTTCTAGTTTAAACTGTTGAGCCCGTTGTTGATTTGTAACATGATTCTGGGGTTTTTCACCCTATATTTTCATTGTAAGCTAAGAATGTTTCCATCTTATTGGGAGATTAGCGATCCGACGGATTTGCCTGATTGTGTTTGGCTCAGCTATTGTGAAGGGGTGAAGCTGTTCCAAGAGTCAGAACTCTGAAAAAGTTCTTATCTTCACTTCAAAGTATCAAAATGACCTAAAAGACATTACTTGCATTGTTTTTGTTGTTGCTAGTTTTTAACCTATCTTGCAACTCTCTACTTTTCTTCGTTCCCAAATACAGGTCCTATTTGTCATTCATTTTAGTCTCCCTTTAAATTCATAGTATACAGAAAAATAAAAACAAAAATAAAGTACTATTGTATTGTAATTCCACTTACATAATCTTATTTGATTAACACTTTAAGCTATCACTGTAAAGTATGTACACGAATCCTCTCGAACCCACTGTTATTGTGAAAGCAAACTCAACTGTAAGAAAACTTTCTTTAGTTAAGAATATCACATAAGTTTAATCGTGCCCGCTTCTCGTATGCTTGGCTGTTAAATAACTGCACAAAAAAAACCGGCTGAAAATGTGACTGCTTTTATTAATTGTACTAATTCTCGGTTTACAGTATTTTCTGTCGCATTTTCACGCACATATGTCATTAAAAATAAGCGAATTCATAGTAAAATGTTCTCATTATATTGCAGCTAATTATATATTCATAAACTTCTCTGACCTTCCCTGTTGATTGGATAAATTACATTTTCCACGGAGATATGGAAAGATAAGTTTATACTGTTTTCGTGAATTTAAATGAATTTTCGAGTAAAGAATGTGATTTAACTGTTTTCTCGGACTTATTGTATTTTGTAAATAGCTTTCTTGTACCGTGCCCCTTGTTTTATATTTCATACAACGTTATTTATTAAAATAGGCACAGAAATAAAGTGTCTACTGTAGTGATATAATCAACATTATAACACGTTGATTTGAGAATAGATGCTTATATGACCGTTGGGCCTAAAGATATTGAGCAAAAACAAACAAACAAAAACAACAGCGGATTGGAAAGGCGTGTCTGTACAAAACTTTTGTTCAAACGTTAAAATGCAATTTTATAACAATACGGAGCAGCAATTAGGTTATTTACTGAGGATACTGAAAGTCAGTTGCTTTTCCAACAGAAAATGGGGCGCTTGCAAATTCTGTGCCTGCACGTGCTAACGACTTGGCTGCGAGGTAACACTTTTCTCACCAACTGTTTTCGGTTGAACGTGACCATCAAGAAGCACATATCACGTGACGGTGCCGCAAGGTTTTGTATCAAGTCTCAGGAAATGCTTGTATTAATAACTTAAAACAATTATTTTGTGTACAAACACAGCTTCAAACCAAAAACCGGGTGAACGCCCCGTTATTGCATGCAACTATGACAACTGATGGCAATTGTGTACTGAAGGTGATAGATTAGGCTGAAGACGAGTTACATTCAGTATATAATTGTTTACGTGAGCTCCACCTAACAACATAGTTTCTCACTGCCTCAGGGTGAGAAATGGGAAGTAGATAATGCTTTATCCGCCTGATACTCTTATAATCTAAAATCATTAGTTTCGAGTCAAAATACCTTGCACTGTATCGAGTAATTAGGACATTAACAGTAATATTGTAAACACGTGTAAAAACCATCAATCACTTTATGAGCACACTGCCGTGAGGAAGTTTTTATAAAGCTTGCCAATAGCGATTTCATTACGTTTCTAAATTCTGTAAATAATCCAATTGTTCTTCACTTTTCTCTCTCTATATTTATTGCTTTCTAATCCAGTGGTTCCCAAAACGTTGTGTAAAGCAGTAGGCTAGGTCGCGAAACAAGCTAGAGTAAAACATGAATGTTTTGTTTGACTTCCGCGCAAAACTACACGAGGGCTATCTGCGCTCGTCGTCCTTAATTTAGCAGTGTAAGACTAGAGGGAAGGCAGCTAGTCATCACCATCCACTGCCAACTCTTGGGCTACTCTTTTACCAACGAACATTGGGATTGACCGTCACATTATAACGTTCCCACGGCTGAAAGGACGAGCATGTTTGGTGTGACGAGGATTCGAACCCGCGACCCTTGGATTACCAATCAAGTGTTTTAACTACCTGGCTATGCTGGGCCAGACATAAATGTATTTTTATTCTAAAGTTAATTATAAAATAGTAATCCTATAATTTTTGAAAATCTCGAACAAAAATTATAATCTGGCTATTTTTGAAGAAAAGCTGCATTTTGTTATTTGTTGAATTCACCGCCGGGACTCAAATCCTGAATGTTAAACTTCTGCCCTACCTATTTCCTAACGTGGCAAACTTTGAAATTATAATTAATTGTATTCTAGTTCGAAGTTTTCCATAATTATCGTCTGTATGTACTGTTATTTCAAACAAACCCTAACCGATCAGTTAATTAGATTTTAAGAAAGGATCATGAACTATACTTGGTTAGATGTTTCGAAAGATGGTATATCCTCTGACAGCAACATAATTGTGCCATAAACAGTTAATGTTAATACAAATTATGCACAACTGTTGGGTTGATTTGTTTTGAGTTTTGCGCAAAGCTACACGAGGGCTATCTACGCTAGCCGTTCCTAATTTAGCAGTGTAAGAGTAGAGGGAAGGCAGCTAGTTATCACCACCCCCCGCCAACTCTTGGGCTACTCTTTTACTAACGAACAGTAGGATTGACCGTAACATTATAACGTCCCCAAAGCTGAATGGGCGAGCATGTTTGGTGTGACGGGGATTCGAACCCGTTACCTTCAGATTATGAGTCCAGTGTCTTAACCACCTGGCCATGTCGGGGCTGCACAACTATTACAACATTTTTTTTTCTCATCACTATGAATCGACATTTAAGTTTTGATAATAATGACATTTTATTAACCATTTCTTCTTATACATAATTATATTTCAGTATTTTTAGTTATTTACTTCAACCATTATTAACCTTTAATCCTGCACCAGGTTAGTTGAAGTAGAAAACCATT
Source organism: Tachypleus tridentatus (assembly GCF_004210375.1). Lineage (NCBI taxonomy): Eukaryota > Metazoa > Arthropoda > Merostomata > Xiphosura > Limulidae > Tachypleus > Tachypleus tridentatus. The sequence continues at coordinate 57,645,154 of NC_134825.1, forward strand.
TATTATGATATTAGTTAGGAATGAAGGGGGATATCAAAACCTCTGAACACACCAGTTGGGAAGTTTATCTTCCTGTAAAACTAAACACCTGCCACGAGATTTTCGTTTTTTTTTTGTTTTGTTTTTGGTATTAGACTAAAGCAGAAGTGAGAACTTGTTCATCATGCATTTAAATGTCTTTTTTTATCGCTTTGACAGTATATATGATATAAAGCGACGAATATTGTTAATACAGACATCTGGCCCAATTATAAGATAGCATATTACACAGAAAAAACAAGTAACGTCAAATGTAAATTCATAAAGATTTGTATAGACCAAAAAACATAAAACGTGTTATGCACGAACGCCTAACTTATATTCACCTCCAGGACAAATTTAAGTGTCAATTTCTTGACTTTCAGTTGTAAGATCTAAAGTATTTATTTCTGGGACATAATTATCTCAATTTAGAGATAGCAAAGCCACTTTTCTGTACGTATTTACCATAGCTACGCTTTTGTCTATGACTTAATAGCATGAAAAAAAACACTGAGAAAAATCAAAATATGAATAATTGGCTAATCGTTTCCTGATAGTAAGTATCACCGAGCTTTGCTACATGTTATGAATATATAAGAAACTGTTATTTTTTATTTATGCAGTAGCTATTATTTAGCCATATAAGGCAATACTTTTACATAATATTGTGTAAAGCTGTAAAAAACTTGGATCGCGGGTTCGAATCCCCATCACATCAAACATGCTCGCCCTTTCAGCCGTGGGAGCGTTATAATGTGACGGTCAATCCCACTGTTCGTTGGTAAAAGAGTAGCTCACAGGTTGGCGGTGGGTGGTGATGACTAGCTGCATTCCCTCTAGTCTTACACTGTTAAATTAGGGACGGCTAACACAGATAGCTTTTGTGCAGCTTTGCGCGAAATTAAAACAAACTTAACGCTGAACTCAACCGAAAAAATTGTAATTGACTAATATTATTTTGTTAGAATAAACTCCGTGTGTTCATGGAGATGTGAAAACGCAATGACATTCAAAAATATCAAAACTAGATTTATGATTCTTTAAATGTATCATTGCAGTTTTTACTTTTATTCGTGATATAAGAATGTTAGTTATACAAAGTTCTAAAGCCACAAAATGTTTAACTGGAACGTGAAGATTTGAAAACTTATAGCTATTTCAAATTGAAAATAACTTCCAGTCATACATTGACAGACACTGTCAGTGAAAGAAGATTCTTACACGTGATCATCAAAAACTGGAAAAAAACACATCATGTCTTCAATTTATCGGTGCACTCGAGCCGCGTGTTTCTGAAGTGGGATAAAGCTTCGGAAAACTGAAGCGTTAAAGTAGCTAGACTTCCGAGTATACAAGAACGTGACCTAGTGTCATACGACGTCGTAGCAGTTTTAACAGCAACATAGACATCCGTTAACGAATCGCGCCCTCCAATATCTACGGACACAATCTCTCTCGAAAAGCAAGAGAACGCTTCAGTAGTATATCATGCTTTCTTGTTTTACAGCAGTTACGGTCCGAGAACCTGCGAGATCAGGCAATTTCTACTTTTCTCCTTTGATAATACCACCATATTCGGGCTTTTTATCGAATCGTATATATTTTTGTTTCTCAGACGTCCACAAACAAATCGAAACACAAATAAATACAAATGGATAAAAACGGATAAACGACCCGTAAAACAAACACAGATCGATGAACAGAAAGATAAACAATTACGCAGAAATACAGAAAACTATCTGAACACAGTTAAAAGTTCTTAATTGAAGAAACAGCACTATAATTACTTTAAATACCGGTGACATAAAATAAATTGGTGTGTTTATCACGTGTTCCAACAAACAGAATAATAGTTCTACTAAAAATTTGCATCATTTTAGAAACAAGTTACGGCTTTAATAGCAAGGAAGAATGCTTTTATATCAAGTACAACGTTTGATCACTGGGATGATCGTTTTCAAGTAACAAAAGTATCTACCTTTAAAACCTGTTGTTACTCGTAATAAAATAATTATTTTAAAAACTTATATTAAGTAAGTAAGCTCAAAACTAAAGTATTACTAAACGACACGAATACACATTCAAAAGTTGTAGTATTGTAATTAGCACAGGTCTCGAAGACAATTAAAACTAACGTTCGGGTACAAACCATTTCCTATTATTACATTTCTATTTTCAAAAAGTCTGGAAGGTGTTTCAAAATTTAATTAACAAATGACAACACTGGCGGAAATGTCATAAGGTCAAGATTACTAAACGTGTTTCAAGTTAAAAATAACACCGAACGGTATATCATATATCTTTGGAATATCTAATATTTTTGGAATATCTGAGATATAAAGATATCTCAGAAAAGGTGGAAAATCGGACAAAGAGAAAAGACTAATCTTTCTTCTGGTGAATATTTTTTTCAATTTTCTTGATCAAACGCTATAAATCTCGTATCGTTAGAAATGCCTTTGTTTCAGAAATCCTGATTCTATATTGGCCCTACAATTCAGAGTTACCTTTATGTGATTAATCAAACTTTTCAATGCAACGAATATAGTATACTACTGAACAATATCGTTGTTATTACGTGACGACTAATTTTTTTTGTTTTTTTTTTGCAAATCGTTTCACGCGAACAACAAATAACCCGAGTGTAATATTTATAAAAATGAATTTTATGCTGAATAAACTTTTTATGGGCTTTCTCGACTTATTTAAGTCTAAAACACATATCCTTCAAAACCATATGCTATCACTTTATGAACACACATTCAGACGTTTCTGGATATTTCGCTAAGTTTGCTTTCATTACAACTTTATTTCTCCTTCACTTTGCAGTAATTTAGCTCCGTTTCATTTCATATGCTATAACAACCATCTTTCAGCTATTTTTTCATGTTCCAGTGGGTCAGCAGTATGTATTCGGATTTACACTACTAAAATCAGGCGTTCGATTCTCCTCTGTGGATGCAGAAGATAGCCCGATGCAGCTTAGCTATAACAAAATACACACATAGTTACTTCTTACTTTGAATTTAATTTTTTGTTTTGTGAATTTCTTCGCTTTAACTCGTACAGTGGCCCGGCATGGCCGAGTGGTTAAGGCACTCGACTCCTGATCTGAGAGTCGTGGGTTTGAACCCCAATCACATCAAACATGCTCGTCTTTTCAGTCGTGGGGGCGTTAAGACGTGACAGTCAATCCCCCTATTCGTTGGTAAAAGAGTAGTCCAAGAATTGGCGATTGGTGGTGATGACTAGCTGCCTTCCTTCTACTTTTGCACTGCTAAATTTGGGGTGCCTAGCACAGATATCCCTCGTGTAGCTTTGGGCGGAATTCAAAAAACAAACAATCAGTCAACTCGTAAAACCGTGTCGTACACTGAACACTTATAACTGTTTCATACTTCGTACGATTTTACTTTCTTGTTTACTTTAAGTGTAATTTTATTAAATAAAGTGACGTCTACGTGAACTTGTTTATCTGATTTTGTTTGTTGTTGTTTTTTTACAAATAGATCAGAATTTATCGAACTAACAGAAAAGAAATCTTAGCTAAATAACGCGTATCAGAATGATAAATAACGAAAATTCAAACTAGTATTATCATTAAAAAGTTTGTTAAAAGTTTAGAGCCACCCAGTAATACTCAGTAGTTTTAAAATAGTGCTGTATTAAAGCTATGATATGGCATATGGAAAACGTAATACCTTGTTTCACAATACATTTGTATCTATGGCAGAGGTATTCAGACTATTATTGCCGTCCCTAAATTTGAGCTACTGAATAGAAAACAATCCGTACCTCGAATGCAAATAATTTTATTTACATTAAATATTAATGTGTAATAATTTTAAACTTTTCACTAACACTCTCTTTCCCCTATTGTGATATTACAGCACTAATATCGCTCTGTCTAAATTTCGAAGTGGCTCTAAGCTAATAGTAAGGCTAACTGCTTCTTTTATTACCAAATTGAAAACTTTAACTATGCCAGAAAAAAAAACTTAGTTTCTTTTTAATTCCAGTTGCTCATTTGTATTGAAATATATTAATAAATGGATGAAATATTCTAAAACATTGCGAGTACGCCAGTGGCAGTTATGTTTCACCTTCAACACTACCGAAATTATAATTGTTAAGAGTAGACAGAAATACAGATACACAGAAGGAAAAATGATATAAAACATATATTTCTTAACCATCGGTTAACAAGGACTAAAATAGTAATTTACATTTTTTATACATTATAATTGATTAACGAGGATTAAAATAGTAATTTACATTGTTTATACGTTATAATCAATAATTAATGAATGTAAAATGTGTTTTCAATTTTCAACAAAAAAGTCTTGTAAAAAGATCTTTCATTTGTGCTAAATACTTTTACAGTCTTAGAGTGGAATCTGTTTTGTTTTTTACAAATGTTTATACATTTAAATCTATTGATTACAGGGGCGCATCTTTTCCGTCCAGATGGAAACATTGTTTATCATGAAGTTACTGACTGAGCACATATCCTTATGTTAGTCTTCTCAGCAATACACCAGTATCATGGTAGAAGAATTTGTTTACAAATGACCTGCAGGTTAGCACAACGTTCTGACTTCATCTTCAAGTTTACCAACTAACTTTGAGCACTTTGTGATAGTTGTATCAAATGAGATGCTCAAAGATCAAAGCAATTTACAGTTTTTATTTCATTATAACAACTTGATCCAGACAAGCAAGAGTATTACTTGCAGCATAATTTGATAAACAGACATAAAACAATAATACGTATCTACTTTACAAATATGAAAAATATAAACATTTTTAGTTATCCATCCTTGTATTATAGATCAGGAATGTTAGATACGAATCTCTTGTGGATTTGTGATGAAGTATGAGTTTAGTTGAAGCGAAACGTTCAACTCTGCTTTATACCAAATCAAGTTCACGAAACACGTATCTGATATACTGAAAAAGCAGCAACATCGGTTCAGAATTACTTATTATTATATTTTTTGCTAAGATAAATACATGTTATAGGTTGGTGAAATACCACTGTTAATTTTAGTTTAAAAAGTTTCAATATTGAAGTTCGAAGTGTCACGTGACCTGTATTACATTTTTAAGAAAAAGCGCATATATCTAAATACTAAAAAAACTTATTTATTGAATATTGTCCCAAAATACTCAACGACTATCTTTGGTAATTCAGAAGAGATAGATTAGAAGAAAAGCAGCTAGTCAGTATCGCCTACCGCTAATTCTTTGACTACCTTTCACAAATAAACAGTGAGATTGACCATACGTTGTAACGCTTCCATGACTAAAAGAACTAGCATGTTTAGCTATGAATACTAAAGTACTTGAGCAGTCAATTTTTAAAAAGTGTTGCTTTATAGGATTTATTTATTAAGTTCGGCGAAATATATTTTTACATTTGTGAGAAAAGGATTTAAAATCGAAACACTTTAAAAACAAGTTTTATGTATTTAATTATAAACTTCCAAAAATGTTTGGTAAAAACATAAAATAAACACGGACTAGAAATAAAAAAGTCTGTATAAAGTCTAATTATTTAAAAATAAAACAACAATAGAAATAATACACCTTCAAATACCTGACAGCAATCTATGCTTCACATTTTCAAATTGTTTCCTAAAAAAAGGAATCACATGTATCATTATAATCTTTGACCACTTAACTTTTATCACCATTTATGATTACTGGTACATATTTTAATAATTCTTCCACTGAGAAGAAAGAAAGGCTGGTGCAAGCTACACTTTCGGTTTCCTAAATAATCGGATTGCCAGTTATACGTAAACATGACTATAAATTATGCTGCTGTCTCTAGAATGGGGCCCGACATAGCCAAGCAAATACCCAAGACAATATCTCCTATAACTTAAGAAAGAAAACACATTTTCCAGATACATAATTTCACATCCACCAACCAAAATGCATAATTCATCTATATAAACTGTGATACACTGTTTATTGCACAATTTCATAAAGGCCCGGCATGGCCAAGCGTGTTAAGGCGTTCGACTCGTAATCCGAGGGTCGCGAGTTCGAATCCCGGTCGCACCAAACATGTTCGCCCTTTCAGCCGTGGGGACGTTATAATGTGACGGTCAATCCCACTATTCGTTGGTAAAAGAGTAGCTCAAGAGTTGGCGGTGGGTGGTGATGACTAGCTGCCTTCCCTCTGGTCTTGCAGTGATAAATTAGGGACGGCTAGCACAGAGAGCGCTCGAGCAGTGTTGCGCGAAATTAAAAAAAAAAAAATCCATAGAATGGCGGTAACATATTAGTGTTAAAGTATTATTACTGTGTTTCTTGTACATATATTTCATTTAAATATATACTTAATGATTTCACTTTTTTGTACAAGGCTCTTGAAACTGTGTTGTCATGATACCACAAAAGTTTTAGGTACGTTTTCTCAGATTTAAAGTTGTTTTAGTCGTGCTTAAAATGAAAAACGAAATCCAAATTTTTTTGCATGAAAGCCCCCTCTAATTAATTTGTGTATCACTTTAAAATATGAAAAATATAGTTAATTATTTTAATCCATTTAAAGAAAAAAGATGATTAAACATCATATACAAGTTCCTGTTGTTATAAAACCTTTCACGGTAACGTTATCTGAACCGTTAGTTGATAAAACACTGGTATGTTGGTTCATAACTGAGAACTTTAGACATTATATGTATTCTTAGAACTCCTGAAGAGTGACATAGGGGTCAATGTTTGAATCTGATGGGTAAGTGACTTTGTTTGTATCATGTCTGACAGATAGAATATCCCTGAGGCTTTTAAGTGCTATGACCATAGATATTTTCCTTTACCAGTTAATGAATAATGACAAAGAATGATAGTGGACAAGTTTTTCTTTTCTAGGTCAGAATATCATAACTGACATCTCGTTTTGGTTTATACATATCTATACATGGAAACACACAGAAAAAGAGTAAGTATTATTTATGCTCTCAGTGAATTGTTTGTTTGTTTATTAATTATGTCGTCCCTAATTTAGCAGTGTAAGACTAGAGGGAAAGCATCTAGTTATCACCATCTATCGCCAGCTCCAGAGCTACTATCTTACCAATAAATAGTGTGGCTGACAGTCACATTATAACGGCTAAAAGAGTGTGTATGTTTGGTGTGACGTGGACTCAATCTCGTGACCCTCAGATTACGAGCAAGAACCCCTAACCACATGGCCATGCCGGGCCTATTTATCTTAGTGAAAGATATAGATATATTTTTCTAAGTATGCTGTTGTGACCTCTTATTGTGCCAGAATGTACGACATTATACTACACTTTTCTACACGATGTATGCGCTTCGCACATGAGTGTGTTCGTTTTTACATTTTGCCAGTAGGCGGACGCTGATGACTTTGACTGTTGAACATTGAAGCTGCTGATATATTACTGTCAACAACTGTCGCAGCTAAAGAAGTTCGATAAGACATAATCAGAGACCTTAACTTCCAGTAAGCTACATGCCTGATGCACCTTCATACAACTCGGTTCAAAGAGCTGTCGCTCACACGTCAAAACTCAACAGACTCCTGTAATTTAAATACTTCGTTTGAGAAGCAAACAAAAAAATTTAATCCTTGCGGATAGTACGATGTTCAGTTATCTCCACGTCAACTTGTGACGATCTTGTCAAATATGGTAGGCTTTCTTTGCAAAGTTTATTTCAAAAGTTGCGCCCACGGTGAAGTTTCAATAAACTTATTCGATTAAATATTTATTTATTTTTTTATAGTAAGCAATATAATCCATCTATCTCTCATATCTGATACAGACCAAGTGATTGTGACAATGGAGCACCTAGTGACGAAAATCCCAGTAAAATATTTTTCAGACAAAATATTATAGTAAAATTATTTTTGTTTACATTTAATGTCTAAATGTATATTCAAGAATAACGGACAAAATGAATAGCAGCTAAAAATAGGAAAAGAAACTATATCAAGCACTCACTGTTTGAACAATATTGGTCATCACGACTATAACTTGATTTTGTTGTTTAAATCTTCTTTCCATGGCACATCCAACAACACAATATTTGTAAGTATGAAATTAACTTAAAGAAATGTACGACTTAGTTTGAATTTGAGTTAGAACTTGTTAAGTATACAGAAGTTGAGTTTGTTATATTAAAACAAGTTTGGAGCCTCATCACGACGTTACAGCTTATATTTTATAAGGTCATACTCTATCTGATGACCTTGCATCTTAACATAGACTTAAAGCATAGTTTCAGTTGCAAAAAAAGTCTTCTTAAGACCGTCAGGTTTAAAGTTAACCACTCTTTCGTGTCTCTTTCTATAAGTCATCAAGTGTACTAAGACGATGACGATGTATCCCAGCATCCATTTCAACAGTCTGTTCGAGAAAAATAAAATCAACAAATCTTGAGTCTTACAACTTCACTTGTATATATATATATTCCTATGAAATAGTATGAATACCCATGTTGTTCTCAAGTTGCATTAGATATGCAACGGTTGAAAGGGAGGTATGACTGGAAATCTTACTGTTCTCATGAACTCATACCATGCTCGCCTCATTTCTAGACGTAAATTATTGTTGATCATGTTTTATTCTGATGTCTGGAACACACAAGAACCTTTCGTCAATAACTCTTTTATTCATGGATTTTTTTTTCCAGTTATCACACGTTGCATATCAGGGCTGCGGTACAACTTGCTGCAGGATTCTTTTAGGGTAATTACGTTTTCCCAAGTTTATCCATACTTCTTTGTTTTTCAATTCCATAAAGTACATATACAACGGATACTGTCTTGGAAATTCTAAATCCGCGATCTGAACAGCTCTTTGTAATTTCAGTACGTGAATATTTTACGTTGGAGAAGGTGGTTTAAAAAGACAACTGATTTTCGATGGCACCACATTACCCGAGAACGCCAGAGTCAACATGTAGTTCTGAAATATTTTGTTCCACTGTAACATTAAACTTAAGTTGTCAAGAGACACTCCAAATCGTTTTAACCTAATGTACTCAACCTTGTGAGTTAAAAATCCTTATCTAAAACAAATCTACTTCACAAATAACTGACCTGTTATGGCCTACTGGTTGGGGCGTTCGACTTGCAAATTGTGGGTGGCAGGATCGAAACCTGATACCGAATACGCTTGCCCTTTCAGTCATGGGTGCGTTATAAGTGACAGCAAATTCCGTTATTCGTTAGTAAAGAGTATCCCAACAGTTAGCGATTGGTGCTGCTAGATGGTTAACCTTCCTGTGGTTGGTGCTTCAAGATTAAGGATAACAGTAGGTAGCTTTACCACAATCACCCAATTAATAAAGAATTTGGATTAGTTTCTGAAATATCTAAAGCTGCTTGGGTCATTTTACTGCGAGCAGTGACAACGACAAAGGTAAATGAGTGTTGACCCCCATCATCATCTATCTATCTCCTACTGTAGAAAAGATAGGAGTGAATGTAAGAAATCCTCCTGTTGTATATAGTATTTGCATTAATACTTTTCACAGGAAATGTGTTTATAAAACGTTTACGACACCTATTGGTTACAAAATAAAGGTTATAGCATAAATTATATAGTTTAGAAAAAAATAACAGCAAAAATTAACGAAAACATTATTCAACACAAATAATTATACTTTATTATGGCGTCTTATTTTATTTTCCGTACCTTTTACTTGTCTTTAAAAAATAGCCCTCAAACCTGTCTGTCTGGCGCCCTCTTCCCTTCCTACTTTTAGAATCTCAGAGCCACCTTTGACTAGGAGTAACTTCAACAGTCAAATAAAATGAAAAATAAGTCGTCATACAAACACATCTACATTTAAAGATAGGGCTGAGTGTAACAAAAATCACAAAACATCTGTACGGTTTATAAAAGTATAACGGTGGAAGATATATTCACAAATCAAAAAGAAAACTATCTGTTATTCCTAACAAATTTAGATAGTTATAATATTTAGAAATATATTCATCGAAATGTTTTTTTTTATAATGAAAATGAGAAAATATGTTTTGCATAAATTTGGAATTATTCTTTTACAGACTAAGAAATTGTATTGGTGATTTTAACAGCTCTAGCAAACCAAAGTGGGCCTCAAGCAGATGGAAACATCAGTCTTTCTTTGGTGATCACGTTATGTAGATATTAAGGGTGTGAATTGCTTTATTTTTTTAGGTGCTTGAGTGTGAGGATCCTTCACCAATATGCAACACAAGCGCTTGTAATCTTGCCGGTGTGGGAGGACAAATCCCAGCAGACTTTAAAAAAAAAAAAAGATTCCTCCTATAACATTAAACAGTTAAATTTCACAAAAGTATAGTACATAATCAAGAGACTTTAAACTGCTGAGTATACTTCTGTTTTCATTGTCCAAAATGGTATTTGTAGTTTAGTGTGTAACAGACTCGAATTTGTTGAAAGAATCACATTCAAACTTGAGGTAGACCGCAGGTATGCTTCAATTAAAATTTGTCAAATAACTTTAGAGTCATTTTTCTAAATATCAAATCTAATTTTCACTGTTTCTTGGAAGTAACATATAAGATTTTACAATATTTATCTTATATGACTTAACTTCACCATAGTTATGGCTGGTTGGAAATAAATTTGAGGCCAAAAGGAATTATTCTGTCTATTATGAATATATGGCACAGGTAGACAGTTCTGCATTTAATGTTTTAAGACAATCCAAATGAATATTCCAGAAAGTATATATTTGTGAATTCTATATTTAAACAATCAAGGTAAAAGTGTGTTACATGATAGAGAAAATTATATTCTTGTTTCAAAACTCAAAGTTGTACATTAATTTTAAACCTATAAAACGAATGGACTAACACAGGTCACTTAAAAATAAAGATAAGAAAAGTATCTTTGGTAATTAGCATAATTTTACATTCATAATAATAACTACCTGAATTAAGTATATTTGACAAGTTAATTCTGGACGTTAATAATTGTGTGTTTAAAATAAAGGAGTATATACATAATTTCATTCATATGTTTTAAGCATCGTGTGTAAATTGTGCAGCCTCAAAACTGACATAGATTCTTAAGTATTAGTGAACATCACGTCTTTTAAATAGTCTCAAAACTAACATAGATTCTTCAATATTAGTAAACTTCACATCTTTTACGCAGCCTCAAAACTTACAAAAGATTGTACACATCAGTAAATTTTATATCTTTTTAGTAATAACTTCCATACATTTGTGTTTCTCTTGTAACACAAACTTCAAGTTTCTTAAAAATAAAATGTTAAAAATATCAATGAAACTTGTATATCATATTTTCATTTTATTCTGGTTAAGTTACTTTGTATTTTACTTGGCACTAAACTACTTCTAAATATAAGCAAATAATATTTTCACGATTTTGTTAGCTTCTCTTTTTCTAGAAAAATGAATTTATGAACTCATTCGGAGAACCTTGATATTAAAAGACCTAGAGCATGAATACGTAATTTGATACATGAAGAGGTCACTTAGTTACATATTTAAGAGCGTAGGATCACACAACAAGATCACTTTCACCGCTAGGAGATGAACGTATTTTTTTTTTTGTTATAAAACGATATCTCTGACTTAACATTTGTTACTCAATATACAGTCTCCATGTGATTCGTGATTACGAGAAATCCACTTGAAGTAAAAGTGCATCTCAGAACGGTTGATATGGGTATTAACATTTTTATCAAAATAAAGCAGGGAATAAAGTTTCGACCTTTTTAAGTCATCTTCAGGTTAACAAAAAGAGTTTGCAACTGACCGATGCCGGGCACATGTCTTAAGGACGAAAGTATAAAAGCTAAGGGATTGTATAAGGCGTTGCAGTTAGATGTTAGGTTATTAATTGGTATAGGTGTAAAGGTGTTCCTTCATATTGATTTAATTTTAGCTTTAGTTTGTACAAAAGTAGAGCTTCTTTGATTTTGCGTTTGTTTCTCTACTTAGTATCTGTTTTCTTTTTTTCTGGTTATGTTGTGTTTATTTGATTTGCAGTGTTCAAAAACGTGTGAATGTGTTTTTTTATATTCTTTAAATCTAGTTTCCATTTTTCTGCTTGTTTCTCCAGTATAAACGTTGTGACAGTTGTTGCATTGTATTTTATAAATAATGTTGGTGTTGAGTTTATCAGTGTAGTTCTTACATAGTATGAACTTAACTTTTGTACCTGGTTTTTGAATAAATTTAGTATTTATTGGAATGTTGTGTTTTGTTATAAGTTTTTTTTTCCAAACGTTGGTTATTTTTTCGTTGATGTCGGGAATATATGGCATGCAGCAGTGTAAGGTTCTGTAGTTTGTTGTTTCTTGGGATTTATTGTTGTTTGTTTGATGTTGGTCTACATGTGTGCGTATAACTTTTTTAACGGTTTTCGGAGTAAATTTGATGTTGATGAAGTGCTGCTTTATATTGTTGATTTCGTTGTTAATTTTATCAGGCGAGCGTAATTTATGGCTGTGTTTATTTAGTTTTTTACTATGTTGAGTTTTTGTTTTGTTTCATGTGCTGAGTCCCAGAGAATGCATAGTTTAATATGAGTGATTTTTCTGTGGTTTTCTGTTTTGAATTGTGTTCTGGTTCTTGTGATCTTGAGGTTAAGAAATGCTATTTGGTTAGTTTTTCCTGTTCACAGATGAACTTAATGTTGAAATGTATAAAGTTAATGTAGTTGAAAAAATAAGTGTGCGTTCTATAGATGTGAATTCAGCAATTGTATCAACATTTCTGTACCACTATAGTGGTGGGTGTAAAGCTGAATTGATCGCTTGAGATTTAATCTGTGTCATACAAACGTTGGCTAGAACTAGTAACATGTGATTGTCCATACTTAGGCCATTTATTTGAATATAGTTTTGGTCATTGAACATAAAGTCAGTTTTGGTAGTAGTGAATTCTATAAGGGTTACTAATTGGTTGCTGGGGAATATGTTTCAATAAACAACCTAAAACAAGACAACAACATCAAAATTCTAAAAACAGATAAAGACAATGCTATAGTTATAACGAACACAAATGAATACATTAAAAAATACACGATATCTTATCAGATACAAACAAATTTTAACTAATACACACAAATCCAACAAACACACATAAAAACCAATTAAACAAAATTCTACTATAAATGAAAAAAAACAACAACAACACAACTATAAGGCACCCCCAAGCCTCACAAACCTGACTGTGTACAACGACCCATAATTTTGACCTATGAATCATTTAACTACAACTTCGTTAAATACATAGTATGCACATTTTCTAAATGTGTAAAATCAGCTGGCTACTTTTCAAAGACTCTTTTAATTTTAAATGTATTTTGAATCAACTAAATCATAAAGCTTTAATGGCCAGTTTTGATGTAATCTCTCTCTTCACAGAAGTCCCAGCCACTGAAACCTGCAAGATAGCTTTAGAACTATATATCCAATGTCCCAACTTATTGACACACATCTCCATCAAACAATTAGCAACCCTTATAGAATTCAATACTATTAAAACTAACTTTATGTTCAATGACCAAAATTAACTACAAGAAAAAAAAAAAGGCCTAAGTGTAGGGAATCCCGTATCACCAGTTCCAGCCAACATTTTTAAGACACAGATTGAAACTCAAGCGATCAATTCAGCCTTACACCCACCACTATACTGGTACAGGTATGTTGATTATACAATTACTGGATTCACATCTACAGAACAAACACTCAGTTTTTTCAATCACGTTAACTCGATAGACCACAACATTAAGTTTATCTGTGAACAGGAAAAACTAACCAAATAACATTTCTTAATCTCAAAATCACTAGCATTGACACACAATTCAAAACAGAAATCCAGAGTAAAATCACCCATACTGGATTATACATTCCCTGGGGACTCAGCACATGAAACAAAACAAAAACTCAACATATTAAGAAACCAAATAAACACAGCCACAAAACTGTGTTCACCTGATAAACTTAACGGTGAAATCAACAAAATAAAACAACACTTCATCAACATCAACAAATTACTTCAAAAACCGTGAAACAATTATACGCACACACCTAGACCAACAACAATAAATCCCAAGATACAACAAACTAAAAAACCTTATACTTCTGCATCCCATATGTTCCCGACATCAACGGAAAAATAACCAACGTTTGTAAAAAAAAAAAAAACTTATAACAAAACACAACATTCCAATAAATACTAAATTTATTCAAAAACTAGGTACAAAACTAAAGTCCGTACTATGTAAAAACCTACACTGACAAACACAACACCAACATTATTTATAAAATACAATGCAACAACTGCCACGACTTCTATATTGTAGAAATAAGAAGAAAAATGAAAACCACATTCAAATAACACACAAAAAAAACACCATACGATTTTTGAATACTGTAGATCAAATAAACGCAGCATAACCAAGGAAAACACTCAGATACTAACTAGGGAAAAAAATATAAATAAACGCAAAATCAAAGAAGCCCTACTTATACAACAACTAAAACTAAACCAATATAAAGGAACACCTTTATACCTATACTAATTAATAAGCTAACATTTTATTGCAACGCCCCCTACAATCCCGTGGCTGTTTACACTCTCGTTCTTAAGACGTGCCCGGCATCGGCCAGTTGCAAACTCTCATTGTTGGCCTGAAGATGACCGAAGCTCGAAACATTGTTGTCTGCTTTATTTTGGTAAAAGTGTTAATATCCATACCGGCCGTCCTCAGATACACAATTTCTACATAGATTAACGTCTGTTTCTTTAGATCAAACATATTTTACAATGCTCTCTACAAATCTAATTCCATATGCATGATCACTTCAATCCGTATTCTTTTCCGAGATCACTGGTTTCCAATGTAATCAGAATATCATGTTTTCGATAGATTCATTGTTTCGGGACCTCAGTGTTTACTGTGTATTTAGTGTGGCCCCGATATTTTTATAAAAACCTCCGGATATGCTCAGCCCTGCACACGTCAATAATATTTTACTCTTACAGTAGCATATTAAATTTAGCCGAGAAAGTATCTATTAAATATTTTATAACTAATGTCAATATGCATATAGTAATTTTTGTATCATTTTTACTATTCTTAATATCTTTCCTAATCATGTTTGGTGTTTTTTTGTGTTGTTTTTTTTACGTCTGTCTAGAAGAAACACCTGGAATAATAAAAATCTCACAAGTAAACCTAAAATAAGGGTTAAATTTTTCCTCTATTCTATGTTAAAATGTCAAATAAGGAATTGCATTATCATCAGATTACTTGATACCTTCATGAAATCAATCATGCCTTAAGCACAATAAACATGACCTTTATCATTCTTATGTCAACTAGTTAATAAACTTATCACGTAACTGTTGACATCAAAATAATGACATGTGTGGCGCTCTTCCAAAATGTATATCATATAAATGAAATATTTTTTGTTACTATTAGTGGAAAAGCCAAAGTCTATTTTGTTGGCCTTTAACAACAAAACGTCACTCTATACGATAGCGTAATGAATGACGTATAATTCAAAGCTACGTTCTATCCTTCAGTTGGATAAGAAATCCTAAACTACCGGAAAGAAGAAAATGGTCAGGTTTCTAAACAGCTTTCCAGCAAGTCAGAAAAGTCCCACCAAACGATTCTGTATTTTTCAATGGTTAGCATCTATCCTTCAAAATGGACATTTTTCTGAAACATATTTAGAGATATGTTCCTAAAGTTATGTGATAACCACAGAAATACTTCTATTGAAATATTCAATGGTTACAGAATTCATGAATACATCAGTTTAGCTTATAAATTTTAAAATAAGAATAACACGAAAAAACACTATGTCCAGAAGCTTTCAATTAACAGAAACGTCATATAAAGAAAACATACTTAAAGTTTTATTTTGATTCTGTCAAAAAATATAGCTTAATGTTATCTATGGAAAAGCACTGATAGATCTTTCTTACTGTGAAATATATGTTTGGTAAAGTTTAACGTTAAGTAAATATACGCCATATAAAGGTAACAGTCTGTAGTGTAAATAACGTTTATTTAATACAATAATTATAATTCCACTATTTCTACAACTATGTATTTCGCTTTTACCAGTGTGTTAACTTAGCTTCCCGAAACTTGATATATGGGTAATTCGAAAACAAATACTAAATGCTGTTTTAAGTTTAGTTTACTTTTAAACTTTCAGTTACGTTAATGGTATCAATCATCCACAATTGTAAATACAGTTATAAGAAAATAAATGTAAGGAAGGGCCGAATTACATTTTATAGGGGATTGTATATATAGTTATGCCGCTGTAAGTAATTAAAGATGGTCCAAGGGCTATTAAATATTTCAGATTAACATGACTGAGCTATCAAGCGATTCAACTCTCAGTTTATTTAAAGGTGTTTTTAAAATAAACAACAATCTCTAAGTTTCACTCTTAGCTAGAAAATCCTCATTTTTGCTTTGAATTTTGCGCAAAGCTAGCTCCCTAATTTAGCAGTGTAAGACAAGAGAGAAGGCAGTTAGTCATCACAACCCACCGACAATTCTTGAACTATTCTTTTTCCAACGAATAGTGGGATTCATCGTGACATTATAACGCCCCCATGGCTGAAAGGCAAGAATGTTTAGTGTGACGGAGATTCAAACCCGCGACCTTCGAATTACGAGTCGAGTGCCTTAACCACCTGGCGATGCCGGGCCCATTTTTGTTTTGAAATAGAACCTTCAGAAGTTGTATTTCTTCTGAATTTTATGGTTTATTTTTTATTAATTAAGAGCTGTAATAAAGAGTAGATTTTAGTTACTGATAATACTAATTTGCATAAATTACTGATGATATCACTAGTTTATATTTGGATGAAAATCCTTTTATTTCACAGGTATGGCATAAATGACATAAGGCATTTATATGTCGTTTAAAACAAAATTTATTGAACCATAATAAAGCTTTAATAATTTAAATAAAATAAATGCACGTTATTCGTTTACATGTATTTAATGCTACGTATGATACTCATATGTACATCACCTCAGTAGCACAGCGACATGTCTGGAAATTACAATGCTAGAAATCGGGTTTCGACACCCGTGGAAAGCAGAACACCAATAGCCCATTGTGTAGCTTTATGCTTAAGTACGATCAAACTCATATGTATAGCTAGTAGTGTAAGAATATCGTACTGTACCAATTAACAAAACTGCTGCTGACTTAAACAAGTCTTTATTCAAGTAGCTTAACAGTCACTTTAATTAAATTTAGTAACTAATTTACTAACTAAAATAAATGTAACTAATAAAGACAGAGCACAATAACCAACAATTAAATTATAGAATAAATACGGATCCTCAACATTAACACAAAATGTTACAAGTGTTATTATCAGGCCATTTTTTCAACAATTTTAGAAGTGATGAGTCCTTTTCGTACACTAAAGTTATTAGTTTCCTACTTATTCTACTATAACACATTTCTTACCTTTGACTACATTCAGTATATTTTATTTAAACAAAGCAGCAGCTGAAGGTAACCCTCCCTCCCTGTGTCACATTCACAATAACAGTTTGCTCTAATGCTTGGAAGGAGTGGCCCAGCATGGACAGGTGGGTCAAGGCGTGCGACTCGTAATCCGAGGGTCGCGAGTTTGCATCCCCGTCGCGCCAAACATGCTCGCCATTTTAGCCGTGGGGGCGTTATAATGTGACGGTCAATCCCACTATTCGTTGGTAAAAGAGTAGCCCAAGAGTTGGCGGAGGGTGGTGATGACTAGCTGCCTTTCCTCTAGGCTTACATTGCTAAATTAAGGACGGCTAGAGCAGATAGCCCTCGAGTAGCTTTGCACGAAATTCAAAACAAACAAGCTTGGAAGGATTGGTTTGTTATGGATTTTGACCAAATCTGCACGAGAGATATCTATGCTGGCCGTAATTAATTACAGAATGATATATTAGAGGGAAGGCAATTAGCCAACATCACCCGCCGCCAACTCGTGTGGTACTCATTTCCAACAAATAGTGGGATTGATCGAACATTACACGCCTCTACGACTAAAAGGGTGTTTTGATACAAATTTCGAATAAGTAATGGTCATTATACAAATCAAAAGATGATTTTTTTTTTCATATTGGTCACATTTAACACGTGATTACTCTTCAAACACTGTCGAAGCCGTTTTCTTAATAGAGAAATATAAGAAAATCTAACACCATGAAAGCCGCCTGATAAATTTTCAAATGTGTAGAATTATATTCGACATTTTAACAAGTGTACAATAATTGTTTTTCTCGTTACATTTGTTCTTTCCTTATAAAAAAGAACAGCAAGAGAACATTTATCAAAGATCTAATTGGTTTAGAATATTTGTAATAAAATGCGATATTTGAGGACGTAATAAATTTTTCTTAGACAAATAATTGAATGCTGCTTATCAAAGATCGTCAAATCATCAAAACATTGTTTAAAACAAAAACAAAATAACAAATTATCCAAAATACATCTGTAGTTACTATACTGTGTGTCTACGTACATATATTTAACATTAACTTATATATATCCACACGTATGAAATAACGGCAAAAGAAAACTGGTTCTCTGATCTGAAAGTCATTTTTTTGCCATTTTTTCAAATAT